>NC_092801.1:5607559-5634484 GCF_918797505.1 Bemisia tabaci | reverse complement strand
CCGATCACACACTGCCGCCCCCATTCGAACAAAGCATCGATGAGCCGTGCAGGTCGGTCATTTGGAACACCCTGTATCCGCGCTTTCCGCCTCGACGCGACGGGGACGACTGCTTCCAACCGTGAAAATTGAAAATTTACCATGTTGATACTGGCACTGGGCTCCTTAGCAACAAGGATCCGTGGAAGATTGGGATCACTTTTAGGAACACGCTGTATCCACGCACTCTCCTCTTTTCAGGCCGACTGATGCCAACCGTGCAAATCGAGACTTCACCGAGATCATAGTGATCTCCTGGGCAAAAAGGATCTCTGGAAAATCGAGATCATCTTTAGGAACACTCTGTATCTACACACTCTCCTGTATTCCGAATGACTGCTGCCAACCGCGCAAATTGAGAAGTCACTGTAACTAAAGCGTGCCTCTCTTGGCAGCAAACATCCAAGGATCTTCTAGATCAGTTTTACGGAACACGCTGTATCATCGCTTAGTTTCTCGATCAGTGCCGACTCATGCCAACCGTGTAAATCGGGAATTCCCCGATCACAAACTGCCGCCCCCATTCGAACAAAGCATCGATGAGCCTTGCAGGTCGGTCATTTGGAACACCCTGTATCCGCACTTTCCGCCTCCGACGCGACGGGACGACTGCTGCCAACCGCGCAAATAGAGAAGACACTGTAACTAAAGCGTGCCTCTCTTGCCAGCAAGCATCCAAGGATCTTCTAGATCAGTTTTACGGAACACGCTGTATCATCGCTTCCTTTCTCGTTAAGTGCCGGCTGATGCCAACCGTGCAAATCGGGAATTCCCGATCACAAACTGCCGCCCCCATTCGAACAAAGCATCGATGAGCCGTGCAGGTCGGTCATTTGGAACACCCTGTATCCGCGCTTTCCGCCTCCGACGCGACGGGGACGACTGCTGCCAACCGTGAAAATTGAAAATTCACCATGTTGATACTGGCACTGGGCTCCTTAGCAGCAAGGATCCGTGGAAGATTGGGATCACTTTTAGGAACACGCTGTATCTACGCACTCTCCTTTTTTCGGGACGACTGCTGCCAACCATGAAAATCGACACTTCACCGAGTTCATAGTGAGCTCCTGGGCAACAAGGATCCCTGGAAAATCGAGATCACCTTTAGGAACACTCTGTATAGGACTCTCCTTTATTCCGAATGACTGCTCCCAACCGCGCAAATTGAGAAGTACACTGTAACTAAAGCGTGCCTCTCTTGGCAGCAAGCATCCAAGGATCTTCTAGATCAGTTTTACGGAACAAGCTGTATCATCCCTTAGTTTCTCGATCTGTGCCGACTGATGCCAACCGTGCAAATCGGGAATTCCTCGATCACAAATTGCCGCCCCCATTCGAACAAAGCATCGATGAGCCGTGCAGGTCGGTCATTTGGAACACCCTGTATCCGCGCATTCCGCCTCCGACGCGACGGGGACGACTGCTGCCAACCGCGCAAATTGAGAAGACACTGTAACTAAAGCGTGCCTCTCTTGGCAGCAAGCTTCCAAGGATCTTCTAGATCAGTTTTACGGAACACGCTGTATCATCCCTTAGTTTCTCGATCAGTGCCGACTGATGCCAACCGTGCAAATCGGGAATTCCCCGATCACACACTGCCGCCCCCATTCGAACAAAGCATCGATGAGCCGTGCAGGTCGGTCATTTGGAACACCCTGTATCCGCGCTTTCCGCCTCGACGCGACGGGGACGACTGCTTCCAACCGTGAAAATTGAAAATTTACCATGTTGATACTGGCACTGGGCTCCTTAACAACAAGGATCCGTGGAAGATTGGGATCACTTTTAGGAACACGCTGTATCCACGCACTCTCCTCTTTTCAGGCCGACTGATGCCAACCGTGCAAATCGGGAATTCCCCGATCACACACTACCGCCCCCATTCGAACAAAGCATCGATGAGCCGTGCAGGTCGGTCATTTGGAACACCCTGTATCCGCGCTTTCCGCCTCCGACGCGACGGGGACGACTGCTGCCAACCGTGAAAATTGAAAATTCACCATGTTGATACTGGCACTGGGCTCCTTACCAACAAGAATCCATGGAAGATTGGGATCACTTTTAAAAACACGCTGTATCTACGCACTCTCCTTTTTTCGGGACGACTGCTGCCAACCATGAAAATCGAGACTTCACCGAGTTCATAGTAAGCTCCTGGGCAAGAAGGATCCCTGGAAAATCGAGATCACCTTTAGGAACACTATGTATCTACACACCCTCCTTTATTCCGATTGACTGCTGCCAACCGCGCAAATTGAGAAGTCACTGTAACTAAAGCGTGCCTCTCTTGGCAGCAAACATCCAAGGATCTTCAAGATCAGTTTTACGGAACACGCTGTATCATCGCTTAGTTACTCGATCAGTGCCAACTGATGCCAACCGTGCAAATCGGGAATGCCCCGATAACAAACTACCGCCCCCATTCGAACGAAGCATCGATGAGCCGTGCAGGTCGGTCATTTGGAACACCCTGTATCCGCACTTTCCGCCTCCGACGCGACGGGGACGACTGCTGCCAACCGCGCAAATTGAGAAGACACTGTAACTAAAGCGTGCCTCTCTTGGCAGCAAGCATCCAAGGATCTTCTAGATCAGTTTTACGGGACAAGCTGTATCATCGCTTAGTTTCTCGATCAGTGCCGACTGATGGCAACCGTGCAAATCGGGAATTCCCCGATCACACACTGCCGCCCCCATTCGAACAAAGCATCGATGAGCTGTGCAGGTCGGTCATTTGGAACACCCTGTATCCGCGCTTTCCGCCTCCGACGCGACGGGGACGACTGCTTCCAACCGTGAAAATTGAAAATTCACCATGTTATACTGGCACTGGGCTCCTTAGCAACAAGGATCCGTGGAAGATTGGGATCACTTTTAGGAACACGCTGTATCTACGCACTCTCCTTTTTTCGGGACGACTGCTGCCAACCATGAAAATCGAGACATCACCGAGTTCATAGTGAGCTCCTGGGCAACAAGGATCCCTGGAAAATCGAGATCACCTTTAGGAATACTCTGTATCTACACACTCTCCTTTATTCCGAATGACTGCTGCCAACCGCGCAAATTGAGAAGTCACTGTAACTAAAGCGTGCCTCTCTTGGCAGCAAGCATCCAAGGATCTTCTAGATCAGTTTTACGGAACACGCTGTATCATTCCTTAGTTTCTCGATCAGTGCCGACTGATGCCAACCGTGCAAATCGGGAATTCCCCGATCACACACTGCCGCCCCCATTCGAACAAAGCATCGATGAGCCGTGCAGGTCGGTCATTTGGAACACCCTGTATCCGCGCATTCCGCCTCCGACGCGACGGGGACGACTGCTGCCATTCGTGAAAATTGAATATTCACCAAGTTGATACTGTCACTGGGCTCCTTCGCAACAAGTATCCTTGGAAGATTGGGATCACTTTTAGGAACACGCTGTATCTACGCACTCTCCTCTTTTCGGGACGACTGCTGCCAACCATGAAAATCAAGACTTCAGCGAGTTCATAGTGAGCTCCTGGGCAACAAGGATCCCTGGAAAATCGAGATCACCTTTAGGAACACTCTGTATGTACACTCTCTCCATTATTCCGAATGACTGCTGCCAACCGCGCAAATTGAGAAGTCACTGTAACTAAAGCGTGCCTCTCTTGGCAGCAAACATCCAAGGATCTTCTAGATCAGTTTTACGGAACACGCTGTATCATCGCTTAGTTTCTCGATCAGTGCCGACTGATGCCAACCGTGCAAATCGGGAATTCCCCGATCACAAACTGCCGCCCCAATTCGAACAAAGCATCGATGAGCCGTGCAGGTCGGTCATTTGGAACAACCTGTATCCGCGCTTTCCGCCTCCGACGCGACGGGGACGACTGCTGCCAACCGTGAAAATTGAAAATTCACCATGTTGATACTGGCACTGGGCTCCTTAGCAACAAGAATCCATGGAAGATTGGGATCACTTTTAAAAACACGCTGTATCTACGCACTCTCCTTTTTTCGGGACAACTGCTGCCGACCATGAAAATCGAGAATTCACCGAGTTCATAGTGAGCTCCTGGGCAACGAGGATCCCTGGAAAATCGAGATCACCTTTATGAACACTCTGTATGTACACTCTCTCCATTATTCCGAATGACTGCTGCCAACCGCGCAAATAGAGAAGACACTGTAACTAAAGCGTGCCTCTCTTGCCAGCAAGCATCCAAGGATCTTCTAGATCAGTTTTACGGAACACGCTGTTTCATTGCTTCCTTTCTCGTTAAGTGCCGGCTGATGCCAACCGTGCAAATCGGGAATTCCCCGATCACCAACTGCCGTCCCCATTCGAACAAAGCATCGATGAGCCGTGCAGGTCGGTCATTTGGAACACCCTGTAACCGCGCTTTCCGCCTCCGACGCGACGGGGACGACTGCTGCCAACCGTGAAAATTGAAAATTCACCAAGTTCATACTGGCACTTGGCTCCTTAGCAGCAAGGATCCGTGGAAGATTGGGATCACTTTTAGGAACACGCTGTATCTACGCACTCTCCTTTTTTCGGGACGACTGCTGCCAACCATGAAAATCGACACTTCACCGAGTTCATAGTGAGCTCCTGGAAAACGAGGATCTCTGGAAAATCGAGATCACCTTTAGGAACACTCTGTATCTACACACTCTCCTGTATTCCGAATGACTGCTGCCAACCGCGCAAATTGAGAAGTCACTGTAACTAAAGCGTGCCTCTCTTGGCAGCAAGCATCCAAGGATCTTCTAGATCAGTTTTACGGAACACGCTGTATCATCCCTTAGTTTCTCGATCAGTGCCTACTGATGCCAACCGTGCAAATCGGGAATTCCCCGATCACACACTGCCGCCCCCCATTCGAACAAAGCATCGATGAGCCGTGCAGGTCGGTCATTTGGAACACCCTGTATCCGCGCATTCCGCCTCCGACGCGACGGGGACGACTGCTGCCATTCGTGAAAATTGAATATTCACCAAGTTGATACTGTCACTGGGCTCCTTCGCAACAAGTATCCGTGGAAGATTGGGATCACTTTTAGGAACACGCTGTATCTACGCACTCTCCTCTTTTCGGGACGACTGCTGCCAACCATGAAAATCGAGACTTCACCGAGTTCATAGTGAGCTCCTGGGCAACGAGGATCCCTGGAAAATCGAGATCACCTTTATGAACACTCTGTATGTACACTCTCTCCATTATTCCGAATGACTGCTGCCAACCGCGCAAATAGAGAAGTCACTGTAACTAAAGCGTGCCTCTCATGGCAGCAAGCATCCAAGGATCTTCTAGATCAGTTTTACGGAACATGCTGTATCATCGCTTAGTTTCTCGATCAGCGCCGACTGATGCCAACCGTGCAAATCGGGAATTCCTCGATCACAAACTGCCGCCCCCATTCAAACAAAGCATCGATGAGCCGTGCAGGTCGGTAATTTGGAACACCCTGTACCCGCACTTTCCGCCTCCGACGCGACGGGGACGACTGCTGCCAACCGCGCAAATTGAGAAGTCACTGTAACTAAAGCGTGCCTCTCCTGGCAGCAAACATCCAAGGATCTTCTAGATCAGTTTTACGGAACACGCTGTATCATCGCTTAGTTTCTCGATCAGTGCCGACTGATGCCAACCGTGCCTCCTGTATTCCGAATGACTGCTGCCAACCGCGCAAATTGAGAAGTCACTGTAACTAAAGCGTGCCTCTCTTGGCAGCAAGCATCCAAGGATCTTCTAGATCAGTTTTACGGAACACGCTGTATCATCGCTTCCTTTCTCGATCAGTGCCGACTGATGCCAACCGTGCAAATCGGGAATTCCCCGATCACACACTGCCGCCCCCATTCGAACAAAGCATCGATGAGCCGTGCAGGTCGGTCATTTGGAACACCCTGTATCCGCGCTTTCCGCCTCCGACGCGACGGGGACGACTGCTGCCAACCGTGAAAATTGAAAATTCACCAAGTTGATACTGGCACTGGGCTCCTTAGCAACAAGGATCCGTGGAAGATTGGGATCACTTTTAGGAACACGCTGTATCTACGCACTCTCCTTTTTTCGGGACGACTGCTGCCAACCATGAAAATCGAGACTTCACCGAGTTCATAGTGAGCTCCTGGGCAACAAGGATCCCTGGAAAATCGAGATCACCTTTAGGAACACTCTGTATCTACACACTCTCCTTTATTCCGAATGACTGCTGCCAACCGCGCAAATTGAGAAGTCACTGTAACTAAAGCGTGCCTCTCTTGGCAGCAAGCATCCAAGGATCTTCTAGATCAGTTTTACGGAACACGCTGTATCATCGCTTCCTTTCTCGATCAGTGCCGACTGATGCCAACCGTGCAAATCGGGAATTCCCCGATCACAAACTGCCGCCCCCATTCGAACAAAGCATCGATGAGCCGTGCAGGTCGGTCATTTGGAACACCCTGTATCCGCGCTTTCCGCCTCCGACGCGACGGGGACGACTGCTGCCAACCGTGAAAATTGAAAATTCACCAAGTTGATACTGGCACTGGGCTCCTTAGCAACAAGGATCCGTGGAAGATTGGGATCACTTTTAGGAACACGCTGTATCTACGCACTCTCCTTTTTTCGGGACGACTGCTGCCAACCATGAAAATCGAGACTTCACCGAGTTCATAGTGGGCTCCTGGGCAACAAGGATCCCTGGAAAATCGAGATCACCTTTAGGAACACTCTGTATCTACACACTCTCCTTTATTCCGAATGACTGCTGCCAACCGCGCAAATTGAGAAGTCACTGTAACTAAAGCGTGCCTCTCTTGGCAGCAAGCATCCAAGGATCTTCTAGATCAGTTTTACGGAACACGCTGTATCATCGCTTCCTTTCTCGATCAGTGCCGACTGATGCCAACCGTGCAAATCGGGAATTCCCCGATCACAAACTGCCGCCCCCATTCGAACAAAGCATCGATGAGCCGTGCAGGTCGGTCATTTGGAACACCCTGTATCCGCGCTTTCCGCCTCCGACGCGACGGGGACGACTGCTGCCAACCGTGAAAATTGAAAATTCACCAAGTTGATACTGGCACTGGGCTCCTTAGCAACAAGGATCCGTGGAAGATTGGGATCACTTTTAGGAACACGCTGTATCTACGCACTCTCCTTTTTTCGGGACGACTGCTGCCAACCATGAAAATCGAGACTTCACCGAGTTCATAGTGGGCTCCTGGGCAACAAGGATCCCTGGAAAATCGAGATCACCTTTAGGAACACTCTGTATCTACACACTCTCCTTTATTCCGAATGACTGCTGCCAACCGCGCAAATTGAGAAGTCACTGTAACTAAAGCGTGCCTCTCTTGGCAGCAAGCATCCAAGGATCTTCTAGATCAGTTTTACGGAACACGCTGTATCATCGCTTCCTTTCTCGATCAGTGCCGACTGATGCCAACCGTGCAAATCGGGAATTCCCCGATCACAAACTGCCGCCCCCATTCGAACAAAGCATCGATGAGCCGTGCAGGTCGGTCATTTGGAACACCCTGTATCCGCGCTTTCCGCCTCCGACGCGACGGGGACGACTGCTGCCAACCGTGAAAATTGAAAATTCACCAAGTTGATACTGGCACTGGGCTCCTTAGCAACAAGGATCCGTGGAAGATTGGGATCACTTTTAGGAACACGCTGTATCTACGCACTCTCCTTTTTTCGGGACGACTGCTGCCAACCATGAAAATCGAGACTTCACCGAGTTCATAGTGGGCTCCTGGGCAACAAGGATCCCTGGAAAATCGAGATCACCTTTAGGAACACTCTGTATCTACACACTCTCCTTTATTCCGAATGACTGCTGCCAACCGCGCAAATTGAGAAGTCACTGTAACTAAAGCGTGCCTCTCTTGGCAGCAAGCATCCAAGGATCTTCTAGATCAGTTTTACGGAACACGCTGTATCATCGCTTCCTTTCTCGATCAGTGCCGACTGATGCCAACCGTGCAAATCGGGAATTCCCCGATCACAAACTGCCGCCCCCATTCGAACAAAGCATCGATGAGCCGTGCAGGTCGGTCATTTGGAACACCCTGTATCCGCGCTTTCCGCCTCCGACGCGACGGGGACGACTGCTGCCAACCGTGAAAATTGAAAATTCACCAAGTTGATACTGGCACTGGGCTCCTTAGCAACAAGGATCCGTGGAAGATTGGGATCACTTTTAGGAACACGCTGTATCTACGCACTCTCCTTTTTTCGGGACGACTGCTGCCAACCATGAAAATCGAGACTTCACCGAGTTCATAGTGGGCTCCTGGGCAACAAGGATCCCTGGAAAATCGAGATCACCTTTAGGAACACTCTGTATCTACACACTCTCCTTTATTCCGAATGACTGCTGCCAACCGCGCAAATTGAGAAGTCACTGTAACTAAAGCGTGCCTCTCTTGGCAGCAAGCATCCAAGGATCTTCTAGATCAGTTTTACGGAACACGCTGTATCATCGCTTCCTTTCTCGATCAGTGCCGACTGATGCCAACCGTGCAAATCGGGAATTCCCCGATCACAAACTGCCGCCCCCATTCGAACAAAGCATCGATGAGCCGTGCAGGTCGGTCATTTGGAACACCCTGTATCCGCGCTTTCCGCCTCCGACGCGACGGGGACGACTGCTGCCAACCGCGCAAATTGAGAAGTCACTGTAACTAAAGCGTGCCTCTCTTGGCAGCAAGCATCCAAGGATCTTCTAGATCAGTTTTACGGAACACGCTGTATCATCGCTTCCTTTCTCGTTAAGTGCCGGCTGATGCCAACCGTGCAAATCGGGAATTCCCCGATCACCAACTGCCGCCCCCATTCGAACAAAGCATCGATGAGCCGTGCAGGTCGGTCATTTGGAACACCCTGTATCCGCACTTTCCGCCTCCGACGCGACGGGGACGACTGCTGCCAACCGCGCAAATTGAGAAGACACTGTAACTAAAGCGTGCCTCTCTTGGCAGCAAGCATCCAAGGATCTTCTAGATCAGTTTTACGGAACACGCTGTATCATCGCTTCCTTTCTCGTTAAGTGCCGACTGATGCCAACCGTGCAAATCGGGAATTCCCCGATCACAAACTGCCGCCCCCATTCGAACAAAGCATCGATGAGCCGTGCAGGTCGGTCATTTGGAACACCCTGTATCCGCGCTTTCCGCCTCCGACGCGACGGGGACGACTGCTGCCAACCGTGAAAATTGAAAATTCACCAAGTTGATACTGGCACTGGGCTCCTTAGCAACAAGGATCCGTGGAAGATTGGGATCACTTTTAGGAACACGCTGTATCTACGCACTCTCCTTTTTTCGGGACGACTGCTGCCAACCATGAAAATCGAGACTTCAGCGAGTTCATAGTGAGCTCCTGGGCAACAAGGATCCCTGGAAAATCGAGATCACCTTTAGGAACACTCTGTATCTACACACTCTCCTTTATTCCGAATGACTGCTGCCAACCGCGCAAATTGAGAAGTCACTGTAACTAAAGCGTGCCTCTCTTGGCAGCAAACATCCAAGGATCTTCTAGATCAGTTTTACGGAACACGCTGTATCATCGCTTAGTTTCTCGATCAGTGCCGACTGATGCCAACCGTGCAAATCGGGAATTCCCCGATCACACACTGCCGCCCCCATTCGAACAAAGCATCGATGAGCCGTGCAGGTCGGTCATTTGGAACACCCTGTATCCGCGCTTTCCGCCTCCGACGCGACGGGGACGACTGCTGCCAACACAAGTAATTGGTTTAAAAAGAAGTGAAAGAAAAGTCAGTTTAAAAGGAAAAAATATCAAGAGGGTTGATCGTAGAACCAAAATTGAAGGGCTGTCTTACACTTGAGGTGAAATTAGGAACAAATTTACCACGCAAAGCGTTTCCTCGTCAGAGAAACCGGAGTCACGCATTTGAAAATAATTAGAAATACCGCGCTTAATTTGAATTTGCCGCGCAAAAAAGGTTCCGCCATCTTTGTAGTGTCACCGGTGTGCCGACCCGAAGAGCATCATTTGATGCTTTTTCGGTTCATTCTTTTGGTCAAACGTTGGCCTCTGTTCCGTCAGTTTGAACGACTCGGGTCCATGATAGCTGCTGACCAATCAGAGAGCGGCACACTTTTTCTGTAGTAAAAGGATTGAGATGGCAATACTCTCCGGTATCAGGTACTCTAGCGAATTAAGCACCAAAAATATATTTTTCCTCATCGTAATTCCACGCAGAAAATGGCTAGCGCATCAAACATTTTCAAATTCAACTATATAATTAGTGGAAAATTGGCGTTTACAGCACACCTCGATTCAAACTGCCCGCTCACCGAAAAATCAAAGTTTCAACCCTGCATTTTCCGTGATAACCCACGCCAATTTTTCAAGGGAGACAAATGTATTTTTCCTGATTTGTTAGTTAAGGTGATTCGATGGACGCCATATTTTGTGTCAGAACGGCATGCGATATATCGCATCAACTGGTTCCATTTTTTCAGATACTCGTCATTTTTCTCGAATTTTGAGATCGCAATTCTGTTGTCGGGAGACTAAAGCACTCACCTACCAATTTTTACAAAGGAATTCAACGTAATAAAGGCGTGGTTTTTTTAGAGAGAAAATATCGCATTCGAGTGCAGTTTTGATAACAGTATCGACACTAAAAGGCATGAGAAAACTTTTGATCGAAAGATGTCAAGAGAGAAGTAACGTCTCATGAGTCTGAGGGATGGAAAAAGACCCCGATTTAGGCGCAGCGCACGCTTATATAGACTTCCTGACGTCACGGGTGGTGAGACACCAAGTCCACGCGTGATGGACGAATATAATCTATGCAGTCATCAGATGAAAGTCTAGTAATAAAAATTAATGTGGATGGATCGAATGATTGGAAGTAAAGAAGATTTGAGATCGAAAAAGAGACTTTTATGAAATGAAAAATGAATATTGGAAAACAATTGAAAAGTTTTGACAGTCCGCTAGTCCATCGTATCCAGACGTATTACGTAAGCGAGAGCGCCTTCATTTCTTGTGTATGCAACACGGACACCCCCTCAGCACGAATAATCGCATACAGACGTTGCCATTGAGTAAGCCAGATCGCTTTGAATTTTTGGTGCATTTAGCTTACCTCCAACTTCAAATTCGTTCTATCATAGCTAACTCCTACCGATCGCGAACAAAATTTTGGTTAAGAGCAGTGGCGTGGCGTGCTTTGCGATATATCGATAGATCCGTCATTCACACCTACAGAAAAGGATCGATTAACAGGGTGTTCGCAGCGGACACCTTAATAATCGATTCTTTACCATTGCTTCCAAGAGAGAAATATCGAAAATCGATCATTCGTAAGTCCGCAATCACATATCTCGTTTGCGGTGTATAAAAAAAAAAAAATCTCCGCCTCTATTTTAATTTTTTAAAGGAGAAAAAATTGACATCATCCTTTAAAATTTTTGCAGAATTTTCTCTGCACAGCGAGGAAAAATCACGGCAGTCTTAAAGAATTGCCGTTGGGTAGTTTTTCGTTCGAAAAATAAAGTATGACAGGAAGTCTACGATGTCGCAAACCAAGTTATGTAATTGCTGACTCACACCGTCGATGTAGCGGAATGCTTAAATTTCTAACTTGACTAATGGTCCATTTCCTTTTTATGAGTAAGTCAAAAAGTCATGATACACTTTTTATGGAAAGGTTCCTGGACGCGGACTTTAACCCCCGCTCTCCACTAACGCAACCCGTAATGCAAGCTCGCCCCCCCCCCCTCTCTCCTTCCCATACGTTACCTATTTTCTCGACGACTCCTACAAGTTATGCTGAGGAAAATCGGTCTCTCGTTACGAACATGCAGTCAATTGAGCGATGAAAGCTTCGATTCTAATTAAAACAACATGTTCCGCTTCAGCCGCACTTTGCTTCATGCATTTTTCATTCATGGATCATTGCTGACTTCAGGACTTGTTTACACTGAGCCCGGTCACCAATTGACCATGACACACTGATCTTGGCCGCACTGTGAAGATCTGGTCATGGGCACCGGTTAGCGGAAATAGCCGCGATTTCCCACGGCGCGCCACAACATGCATAATACCTCGCGAAAAATCTTGTGTGTATATTGAGCGCTATGTTGCCGGATTTTAGGCGAAAATCGGATATTAAGGTTGAGGATGTTAAGGATTTTCAGGGTTGGTCCTCCGGCGCACCCATTAAATCATTGTAAGTAGCATAAGTTAAAACAATTGGACTACATTTTGCAATGGACCACTAGACAAGGTACGAATTTAAGCATTCTGATACATGCCTCTTAACCAGAATTTCACGTAAAACACTATTCGCGCAACGAAAATTACTGAAACCAACTCCTAACGGAGATACGAGGGCTGTCCCAAAAGAAACCGGACTTTTGTCATAGAAGGCGAACCGAGCATCGTAATGAAGTTTTCTTGGGCTTGTTTGAAAGCTGATAAGCTACTGGAGATGATTGTTTTTACAGAATGCAAAAATTCGTCTTGATAAGGAAACTACACGCTTTGGAGTAAAGGAAAGTCAAAATCGAGTTGCGATTTGTGTCCTTATTTCATGAAGAATATAGATACAACTTAAGAACCCCAGGTTTTAAGTTAAAAACTTCGTTGCTCTCTTACTCAAATGCTTAAAAATAAGGAAATTAACATTTTAAGCAGCTTACCAAGTCATCACCTATCCCCTTCAAAATACTCGCCAGCTTTGTCGATGCATTTTTGCCACCGTTTCTTCGATTCGGAGAAACACTATTGGAAATCCTCAGGTTTGAATAATCGCAATTCCTTCAGGGTGTTCTCTTGAATTTCCGGAATGGTTTGAAAAAGTCGACCTTTCAAGGTAGATTTAAGTCGTGGAAATAAGAAAAAATCACACGGAGCCAGGTCAGGTGAATAAGGGGGATGAGGGAGGACACTCGTGGCATTCTTTGCACAAAATTCGCGAATTTGGAGGGATGCATGGGCATGGGCAGGTGCATCATCGTGATGCAGAAACCAGGAATTCTCTCTCCAAAGCTCGGGCCTTTTTCTGCGGACATGTTCGCGTAATCGTCTCAGAACACCATTGTAATATTCGCCATTGACAGTTTCTCCTTTCGGTAAAAATTCATGATGGACAACTCCTCGAACCTGAGGATTTCTAACAGTGTTTCTCCCAATTGAAGAAACGGTGGCAAAAATGCATCGACAAAGCTGGCGAGTATTTTGAAGGGGATAGGTGATGACTTGGTAAGCTGCTTAAAATGTTAATTTCCTTATTTTTAAGCATTTGAGTAAGAGAGCAACGAAGTTTTTAACTTAAAACCTGGGTTTTCTTAAAGTTGTATCTAAATTTTTCTTGAAATAAGGACACAAATTGCAACTCGATTTTGACTTTCCTTTACTCCAAAGCGTGTAGTTTCCTTATCTAGACGAATTTTTGCATTCTGTAAAAACAAGCATCTCCAGTAGCTTATCAGCTTTCAAACAAGCCCAAGAAAACTTCATTACGATGCTCGGTTCGCCTTCTATGACAAAAGTCCGGTTTCTTTTGGGACAGCCCTCGTATTCACGTTTTTATTTCACATTGGTTACGAGGAATTTGAACTGCCCGCTCACAAGAAACTCAAAGCTCTAAGAGAGTCGAATCGCGCACTACAACGGTTTCAGCAAGCTTCTCAATCGAGCAATATTCATTTCCCACCATTTGTTGTTTAAACTATAAGTAATTTGCTATAGCTGAGCCAAAGCGTAAAGATTGGGGTTGCCAGATTTTAATATCGCAGAGACTGTCATGATAACGTTTAGCGAGCGATGTAAATCACGTAGAGCATTGAGTTTTCATAAGCGGGTGCTTTCAATTCATGCATCAGGAATCAATGAATATCTTCGTAAGGAGTTGATTTCGATAAATTTGTTGTGTGCACCTCGTTCTACGTGAAATTTTAGTTACGAAACATGTATCAGAATGCTGAAATTCGTACCTTGTCTAGTGGTCCATTTAGGTACGGCAATTAAGACGCGGAATGCCGCCGTGGAATCGTACGCGGCGGACGCAAGGGAAATCTGTTACACGCGTTTCAATGGGAGCGGCAACTAAGGAGCGGAGCGACGCCGCTCCGATCTGTCGAGAACAGATCGGAGCGGAATCCCTCGGAGATTCCGCCTCGTCCGCCGAGGTTTTCGATGATTCTTCATGTCTATGTGCCGAAACGTGGATCGCGGTGGAGAAACCAATGGAAAATTGCGGGCCATCGTGACTTATTGGATTCATAAAAGAAAAAAAATTTTAGCACGATATTAACGCATGGCAATCCTACCTCGTACCAGGTAATTTGGCAAATAATACCACACAAATAGGTAAAAGAAACATGACACCTTTTTTCCAGGAAATAAATCTATGAAAACAAAACGGAATAACTATATTTTATGGCTTTTTGGCATCTAAACAATTTATTTATACGTTGCCATATATCTATAGAGAAACCTGATCGACCAATCTTTTTTTGAACATCATGGCTGAAAGTAAAAAAATGGGTGTCTTTGCTTGCAATGTTGCAACTCTCTGCTCAAGCTTTATTCGTTAATTTGAAGCTATTGATAGGGAGCTTATCTTGAACTTTTTGTAAACATTTTATTGCTGTATGTTGGAATTTTTGCCAACGTGCGTTAAAAATTGTTTTGCTCATTCAAAAATACTTTTAGAAATTTTACAAAGGGATAAGACTGGTATTCTCGTAAAAAATATTAGAGCTTTTGAAACGGGGTGAATGTTCATTGTAGCAAGGCACAACACACCTACACTCGTGAGTTATCATCGGATACTGATGACGAGACTGCCGACGGACGCGGCGGAATTTTGGAGGCGATTCCGCTGCTTAGTTGCCGGGCACGGCGGAGCGGAAACAAACTCGACGCCTCGCTCGCTCGGGTCGTCCGCCGCGTCAGATTCCGCGGCGGCATTCCGCGTCTTAATTGCCGTACCTTTTGGAACTATAAATTCAGGCCTGGTTTAAACACAACATATGTGCCATTAGTTTCCCTATGCACATAAGTGTTTTTTCAGATAAGCCAGAATTTATAGTTCCAAATTGCAAAGTGCAGTCCAATTAGGATTAATACATTATTGTAGTCATCTATATATTTAATAAATAAAGAAATAAAAAACTCGTAATATATCAAAACCTGAGTGTCAACACTTTTCAAGTTTTTCCAATATTCATTTTTCATTTCATAAAACTCCATTTTTCGATTTCAAATCCTCTTCACTTCCAATCATTCGATCCATCTACATTAATTTTTATTACTAGACTTTCATCTGATGACTACATAGATTATAGTCGTCCAATCACGCGTGGACTTGGTGTCTCACCACCCGTGACGTCAGCAAGTCTATATAAGCGTGCGCTGCGCCTAAATCGAGGTCTTTTTCCATCTCTCAGACTCTTGAGACGTTACTTCTCTCTTAACATCTTTGGATCAAAAGTTTTCTTCTGCCTATTGGTGTCAAGTGTTGGATTATACATGGTTTTCACGCATTTAACTTTCAGTTTCACTTTTTCGGCGTAAAGTATGATATTTTTACTCTACACATATGCCCGAATACGCATCATAAGTGACCTATGTGCCTCCTAAGTTGTCGTTTTTTCATTCAAATAGATGTAACTAAAATGTTCGATGTGCACTATACTACTTTCATGTCATTGCTTTATTTATTTTTGAAAAAAGAAAATACCATCATTAATTTGGGTGAACAGAGAAAATATACATCAATATTTGGGTCAACATCCCCCTGATTATATAACGAATGAATATATTAGTATTTTTGTCTCACCACCCGTGACGTCAGCAAGTCTATATAAGCGTGCGCTGCGCCTAAATCGGGGTCTTTTTCCATCCCTCAGACTCATGAGACGTTACTTCTCTCTTGACATCTTTCGATCAAAAGTTTTCGTGACGAATTAAAAAAAAAATTGCAGTTTTAGTCAAAAATTTCATGTCCGACCTCTCTGATTGACTCGATCCACTGTGCGGCATTATGAGCTAAATGTTGGACACTGTCTACTAGTTTCAACCGTATTTGTAATTGTAACGGTGATAACGATGTAAAATTTGCTTCCAGGCGGTCTCAAAATGGCGTGCAGCTCCCTAGTTGTGTGTCTCATCTTCTGGACGGCCCTTCAGTTTGAGACCCAACCCGTCATCCTTGCCGCCCTGGAAAACGCAAGCAACGGCGTCGTATACCCAGTGAAATCCATCCAAGAGTTTATCAGCTCATACTCGAGTAAGTGAAGCTCATGTTACTAGATTTCGTCCAAAATGATAAAAAATTGTCTAAAATGATCAAAAATTGTCTAAATGGAGATGTTGCGTGTGTGAGGGATTTGCGATTTGACGATTGATTCTTAAGTAAAAGTTCGCGAGAAACACGATGGTGCCACTGGTTTTCTCTGAAATCATCTCCCAAGCTCAAAAAAAGCTCTCAAGTTGAGGCCAAAATGGAGGGGATATCCCACGCTACCCTGAGAGTCCACCTCTACATCAAAACAAACTCTCCATGCACAGATAGGGAGCAAATACATTGACAGGGCTGCCACTTTATTTGGGGACTCCAAAACTGAAAACACGGCAACCCTGCTAATGTATTTGCTTCCTATCTTTGCATGGAGAGTTTGTTTTGATGTAGACGGTGGACTCTCGGGGTAGAGTGGGATATCCCCTCCATTTTGGCCTCACTTTGAGAGCTTGTTTTGAGCTTGAGAGTTGATTTCAGAGAAAACCAGTGGCACCATCGTGTTTTTCGCGAACTTTTAAGAATCATCAGTCAAATCGCAAATTCCTAACACGTGCAACGTCTCCATTGTATAAATCTGCCGGTTGATAAAAGCCCATCTAGTCACTTGTGTTTGGCGGGTTGGCGTCTATGTTGAATATTGCGTAGCACCCCAGTGCGGAAGTTTTGGAAAGACTCTTCTGACGAAATGTTCACCTATGCCGTAGCACATATCGACGGTGAAACTACCAAACCACGTATCTCGGTTTGCGACGTCGCAGACTTCCTGTCATACTTTATTTTTTAAATGAATAACTACTGAACGTCCAGTCTTGAAAATTTCTGTGATTTTTCCTCTTCGTGCGGAGAAAATTCTGTGAAAATTTCAAGGAATGATATTGATTTGGTCTACTTTAAAAAAATAAAATGTGAGCGTAGATTTTTAAACACCGCAACCGAGATACGTGGTTTGGTAGTTTCACCGTCGATATATCGTATTGATGCGGTAATCTAAAAAAAAAAACAAAAAAAAAAACGAAAATTTCTTAGGCATCGTCTCCACGGGCCGTTTCGCGGGATTTGTCCCTGGGAAAAATCCCACTTACGAAGTTGGGAAAAATATCGAGTTAATCAATATTTTTCCTTCCTCTTCAAAAGCTCTTCATATAATTAAATTTTAAATTTGAAAAATTCCGTATTTTATGACATGCTGCAAATTTCAACATGAATGTTCGTACAGGAGCAAAAAACCGTTTAAAGTACTTTGTAATGATGTAACTTTTTGTTGTAGCAAACAACTTTGTTTGTTAAAATGGGTAAGTGAATTCTTTAGTCTCCTGACGACAAGATTGCGATCTCAAAATTCGAGAAAAATAACGAGTAGCTGAAAAAATAGAGCCAATCGATGTGATATATCGCACGTCGTTCTGACACAAAATATGGCATCCATCAAATAACCTTAAGAGTCTGGATTCTAGATCCAAGCGATTTTTTTTCCCGGTGCACTGCGACTACTAAAGAAGGGCCGCATAGCGGCTATGAGGTACAACCTCTGGTTTTCTAGAAGAGTCTTATTTTTGCCCTAACTAAAGTTTGCACACGGAGAAAAAAATCTCGTGCGTGGGACCCGAAGTTTAGGTCATATGGATCTCTGAAGTTTTCAGATTGAGCATCTGAACACTTTAGATCTAGCTGCCGAGGTTCGGATCACACATCTGAAACTTCAGTTCTTACATCTGAAGTACTTCAGCTGTGAGAATCGAAGTTTTTCGGATGTGAAAACCGAAGTACTTCAGATGTAAGAACTGAAGTTTCAGATGTGTGATCCGAACCTCGACAGCTAGATCTAAAGTGTTCAGATGCTCGATCCGAAAACTTCAGAGATACATATGACTTAAACTTCGGGTCCCACCCACGAAGTTTTTCTCTCCGTGCCGTGCAAGAGGTCCATTCACTGCGTTGTTGAAATCAGGAACTTTCTCTCACTGTTTCATTTACTTTCAGAAGACTGGCACGGGTTGGAGCAGAGCAGAAGTCGGCGCTCCATGCGGCACATTCCAGTAATAGATTCGCACGAGCTGTCGGCGACGATCTCCTACGCGCAGGGGCTCGTGTCTAAGTCGGAGCGACACGAGACGAGCATCTCCAACGCCGGCGTCCACGTCCAACAGGGCACCCCCGCCCAGGGACAGTTCGTCGACTCCTTCCCCGAGACAGGCGCCCTCGGCCTCGCCAAAGACGCTCTCATCGTCGCCAAGGCTTCCCAGTACTTCTCCAATAAACACTGCCTCAGGTATGAAATACTAGCCAAATGCCCGTGACTGGAGTCACGGGTCTAGAGGCCGCTAAAATATCTATAACCCCGAAAAAATGGTGGTAGGGGAGCAAGACATGCAAAAAAAAAAAAAAAAAAATGATAAAATCGATAGAAAAATGAGTTGAGGGGAGAGGATGATGGAGCCAGAAAAATGAGCTGGGGGGGGGGGGGGTAGAATAAATGCTGGCAAAAAAATTAGAACTAACTTAGCAATGATTTATTTTAAAAAAAGGGGAAAAAATGAAAAAAAAAAAGAAATCGAAATAAAACATCAGCTAATAGCAAACAAAGGTTACCAAGGAAACCAAGGAATGGAACTTTCATAAAAACAGATTAGTGGAAAACAGCGTAAGTAGGGCACTTATGTTAATTACCGTTTATAAGTAAACGGTAAGTGCGATTTAAACAAAAATCTATACAGTTCTTTATAAGACCAAAATGGACAAAATTACAAAATTTGTGTAGGCTAACGTAAATCTAACGATAGTTATCGTGAACGAAAGAACTGACGACATAGGTCGGGTAACTATTATAGGTGGGATAGGTGGGATAACTATTATAGGTGGGATGAGATGGGATAATAGATGCTCTGCAGCCCGTGACAAGATATACAATAAAAAAAAATTTAAAATGCGGGTAACAAGGCTAAAATTTCACATACACAAAACCAAAACGTTTCCAAGCCATCCTCAGTTGAATAAATCAAAATAAAAATGGTTAAAAATCTAAAATAGTACCTGGTAAGTACCTTTCAATTGGAAATCACAAATTGAAAGGTACCTTTCCAATTGAAAGGTACTTATCAGGTGTACTATTTTAGATTTTTAACCATTTTTATTTTGATTTATCCAACTGAGGATGCCTGAATTTTCAGCCGAAACGTTTTGGTTTTGTGTATGTGAAATTTTAGCCTTGTTACCCGCTTTTTAAATTGTGTTTTTACTGCCTCAGGTAGGCTCCTGACATACTCATTTGCACACTGAAAAAAAAAGTGAAGCTGATTTAACATTCTGGATGTGAAAAAAGTGTGCGAGAACTTACAAAATGCTAAATTAATGCTACAGCATTTACTTTAGCAATGTCAAGATGTAAAATTGACTGCCATAGCGGGTAATTTAACATTTTGCGAGTTCTTGCACATACTTTTTTTACATCCAGAATGTTAAATCAACTTCACTTTTTTTTCTGTGCATTCACTGATAAGGGACGGTATATTTTCCTTCGCGTTTAAACTTAGTTTATGTCAAAAAGTCTTTTGAAAAGCCCCCATAAAAAGGCCATAAAGCACAACTCTCTATTCTGCCGTGCTAAGGAGTGTCGCCGAATGAGCATCGAAAGTTGCCAAAACGCTCCGGATAAAAAGTGTATTGGTAATGGAAATTTGCGTATGTTTCCTTGAATTTTTCATACGTTTTAGATAAAATTGCGAACAAAATTGTCTAAAAAATTCGAAGAAAAATATTCACGATTTTTCCAGTAAATTCGTTCTATATTGAAGGAAATATGACAACGCTTGAAGGTTCATACGCCGCTCTTCCTTAGCACGGCAGTATTGGTGACGATATCAATTGAAGAGCTACAATTTTCTTCAACGTGTGTTATACGGTTGTTTTCAATTCGCCTTCAGCTGCCATCGCAGCAATTGTTGTTGAGAGTATGTTATGCGTGCTGATCTCTGCTCATTACATATTTGACTCTTTGAAGGCGTTTAATGTGCGAAAGTAGAGCACCCTTTCGGAGAACAACAGAAGTGAGATTGAATGAATCGCTCAATCCATGCTTCGATCGTTCTCCGACGGACTGCGCTACTTGCGCACATAAAACGCCTTCAGAGAGTCGAGTATGTAATTAACTCAAATCAGCACGCACAACATATTCGTAACAACAATTGCTGCAGACGCAGCGGAAGGCGAACTGTTCAGTTGAAAAAAGGAGTTCATATGATAGGTGGTCTGCATGTTTCAATCGGGTATGTATTCGATAGACACGAATCGAACGAAAAATTAAAGGGAATTATCAAAGGGAATCAATATTAGTAGAAAGCATGCAATAGTCATGAAAATTTCAAAGTGCGATATCTCGAAATCAGGATCAGCTAAGATTTTAAGTCCACGCGTGCCATAGACTCACCCCCTGCAAACCGTTTTTGGGTACATTTTTGTTGACTATTTTTTCTTCAAGACCATTGTGCGACGAAAAAAAATGCTGTTCGGACGAATCTTAATATTTTTAGCTGATCTACAAGAATCAAGTTTTCAAAACTCGATTTGATGACCAGTGCAACAGGCGTATCGGGCACTACTATTTTTGACTCAGGCATGAAATCACTTATGGATACAAATTTTTACACAGCAGCCCGTGACAATAATGACACGAAAAAACAGGGAGGAAAAATGGGAAACAATGCTAAAAATACACAACAAGACACCAAGACATTTTGGCTCAGAGTTGAGCCATTTTCAGTCGGAGAAATAAGTAGAAGATAAAAAAAAAAGTCGAAAACCTAAAACCTACATGATGGTGGCCGAAATTCAAGGACAACAAGAATACAACGTGTTAATAAAGCTCTCGTTCTAAGAATTAAAAAAGCCAGGCATTATCACTTATCAAGGTACATTTCAGAGACTCAAACGCACGGATAGAAAAGTGAACCAAAGACGGAAAGAGGAAAGGACGCATATAAAGGGCCTCTACTGGCCCCAAAATTCGAATGGTTCAAATAGTTTTGTACTCAAGAAATGTCATACATTTTCATAAATTTTTCCATGAATCCTCGAGATTTATCAAAAAGTAAAAGCAGTATAGGGTTCTTCAAATTTTCCACGGTTACCTGAATAAACCTTCAACAAAAAAAATTACTTTTCTTCATGATTCTTTTAAACAATTTTTTAATCACATTTTAAGTCCTAAGAAACTGCAGTAGACAAGATATTTATGAGACTTATTAATTGAATTTTTCTGCCCGTTCATTTTTCTTAAACAATTTGTACCGAAAATATATTTCTTTTCACTTAAATTTTGGTCATTCCCCGAGAGCGGGTTTGATAAAATTTGCGAGTTTCTCAAAATTCATTTTAACCTTAGTTGCTCTCCGGATACCTCTCAAACACTCAGCCAGGATTTTGTTTCGGGGGATTCATGGACGCAGATTGAGGGGGGGGGGGTCGTCGGAGCGTCTTTTTCTTCCCACTTTTCATCCCGGTTTTTTGTTTCCTCGGCGCATAGTGGCTCGAGTCAATCAGAGGGGTTGGACTTGAAATTGTTGACTAAAACTGTAAATTATGATGATTATTTCGTCACAATTTAAATTTTAAGAAGTGCTTGTAGAAGAAAATCTTACAAGGAAACCAATGGGCCTTGTTTTAGAACCTCAAAATTTTGTATAAACGAAGTTATGAGCTCTTGAAGTTTCCAGATTTTGTCCGACCTTTCCTATTGACTTGGGGAGTCATATTGGGGAATCGTATTTGGGAGTTACGCCCCGCCAAGTCTCTCTCCCCTCCTCTTGGCACTTACTAATAAAAATTTTAAAGGTTTGTACTCAGGTTACGATCGTAATTTTTTTTCACCAGACTCAAGATCGGCCCCGAAGAATGCGCCCGTCAAATCGCCGAGCTGTCTTTGAGCACGACGCCCTTGGGTCGGAGGTGTTCGGCGCAGTACACCAACCTGTTCTGCTCGGATCAGTACAAGTACCGCAGCTTCGACGGCTCCTGCAACCACCGGATGCATCCCGGATGGGGTCGCGCCAACACCGCTTACAGACGCCTCATCGCAGCGGATTATGATGACGGTACGCAATTCGAACCGAGTTCAATAAAAACGCCTTACAATGGAGATGTTGCATGTGTGAGGAATTTGCGATTTGACTGTGATTCTTATGTCAAAGTTTGCGAGAAACACGATGGTCCCACTGGTTTTCTCTGAAATCAACTCCCAAGCTCCAAAAAAGCTCTCAAGTTGAGGCCAAAATGGCCAGGGATATCCCAACCTACCCTGAGAGTCCACCTCTACATCAAGACAAACCCTCCATGCAAAGATAGAGAGCAAATGCATTAGCAGTGATGCCGTGTTTTCAGTTTTGGAGTCCTCAAATAAAGTGGCAGCCCTGTCAATGTATTTGCTTGTTAAATTAGCATTTTAATTTTTTCCGTGAAAATATGTCTTTAAAATTCCCCGTCGATAATTCGAATAATGATTGGAATTCGACGAAAAAAAGTACATTTTACAAATGGAAAATTTCAAAACCCTACATTTTTTAGGTATTTATCGACCTCTTTTCCTCTCGTTATTCTCGATAGTTTTACTTTGTCAATTTCCTTTTAATATTATCCCTCTGTGTTTTTTAGGCATTTTTACTCCTCGTGGGTTGACAAGGGGCCAAGAATTTCCAAGCGCTCGACTTTTGAGTACATCGCTTTTCTATGATGAAGACCGCCCGGACTATACGCGAACTCTTGCTGTTGTCCATTGGGGTCAGTTCATTGCCCACGATTTGGCCTTTACTGGAGTCTCCAAAATGTGTAAGTATATAGTCTCATAAAATGGATCCACTGCGCTGGTCACAGAATCGTGTTTTCATGCTCGATGAAAAAGTTCCTATGTAATTCTTATGTAAAAGTTCGCTAGGGTGCCACTAGTTTTCTCTGAAATCAGCTCTCCAGCTCAAAAAAAGCTCTCAAGTTGAGGACAAAATGGAAAGGATATCATACGCTACCCTGAGAGTCCACGTCTACATCAAGACAAACTCTCCATGCACAGATAGGGAGCAAATACATTGACAGGGCTGCCACTTTATTTGGGGACTCAAAAACTGAAAACACGGCATCACTGCTAATGTATTTGCTCCCTATCTTTGCATGGAGAGTTTGTCTTGATGTAGACGTGGACTCTTAGGATAGCGTGGGATATCCCCTCCATTTTGGTCTCAACTTAAGAGCTTGTTTTGAGCTCGCTGCGTGCTGCCAGCACGAAACGGGCATTGGCGCCTACAAACCTAACAGGGATACTTCACGCATTGCGTTATGCGTGAAGTATCCCTGTTAGGTTTGTAGGCGTCAATGCGCGTGTCGCGCTGGACGACCTCGCCCGCCGCGCCGCGGCGCTTCAAGCAACTATTTCGCAGCAGAAGTGTTGCACAGTATCATACAAAATTGAGGGCGCTCCAACACATTAAATATGACAGTCATACTTTAAGAGCACCGAGCTTTCCTCGCAAAATAAATCAAGATACTACGGCACAAAAAGAGGGAGGTTGTCCAAAAACTCACCAAGACCTACCTTGGGCCTCAACTTGAGAGCTTTTTTTGAGCTTGGGAGTTGATTTCAGAGAAAACCAGGGGCACCCTCGCGAACTTTTACATAAGAATCAATAATCAAATCGCAAATTCCTCACACATGCAACATCTCCATTTGGCAACACCGGATTCCTTCCATTTGAGCCTATGTTAAATAATCGATTCCTATCGGAGCACCTGGCTACTCCAAGAATCGATACACTGCTTGCATAGCGCTGAGCGTTGAATTCTAGTCTGACAGACTCAGGTATTTCAGGCCTGCCGAATCGGGGGGGGGGGGGGGGAGAAGGGACCGAGAAGAAGGAAAAGAGAAATAGGAAAAAGAAGGAAAATTGGAATAAGAGGGAAAATTGGAATAAGAAGGAAAAGTGAAATAAGAATGAAAGAAAAAGAAAAAGAAGGAAAAGAGGAATAAGAATGAAAGAAGAAAGGAGGTGGTGGATGAAAAAAGAAAAAGAGAGGGAAAAGTTGGGGGAAAACGGAGAAAAAGGAAACTGACCTACTGGGTACTCTCTTTCCTTTCTCCCCTTCTTCCTCCTTTCATATTTTTTTCATTTATTTTTCTTCTTTGTCCTCTTCCTTTTTCTATTATACTTTTTCTCCTTCGCTTTTCCTTGAACGAATAATGGGTTAAATGGAGAAAAACAATGTTGCCGATTTGCTGAATCCGCCAATGATCGATTGATTTTTTTTCTCAAATGAATGTTGTTGTTTTTGCGACAGTGAACCTGGACAAAACCGTGAGCTGCTGTCAAGAAAGCGGGGCAACCCTGTCTCCACGTCACATTCACTCCTCATGCATCCCGATCTCAGTGCCCAAAGATGATCCTTTCTACTCAAAACACGGCCAAACGTGCATGAACTACGTCCGCTCTCTGAACTCGATGCGGGCTGACTGCCACTTCGGACCTGCAGAACAGGTGCGGCTTGGAAGGAAAATAATTATAAGGGGCAGTGGCGTGGCGTGCCTTTCCATCTATCGATATTTCCCCATTTGAGGCTGTGGTAAATAATCGATTATTAAGGTGTTCGCTGCGAACACCCTGTTTATTGATACTTTTCCATATGTTTAAATTGCAGATCAATCGATATATCGCAAAGCACGCCACGCTACTGATAAGGGGCTTGGAGGACGAGGCGACGAGGCGCATAAGTGAATTTTCGCTACTTCGAGAAATACATGTTTGAAGTTTAGAAATTTCATGGAGCCTTATCAATTTAAAAAACTTTGTTGAAAAGTACCAGACTAGAGTCAGACACTAGAAATAGTATTGAAATATATTGAAAAGTCACTGGTCAGAGAGGGAATTACGTTAAAAAGTCTAGCAAAGTAGTTAAAAGTCGAGCAAAGTCGTAAAAAATTGCGAGTCGCGTCCCAGATGATGACCGATGATCTGTACTTATCGGAGATTCTGAGTGTACTAAAAAAAAAAAAAAATTCCGGCCGTGGAAGCCATGTATACGGGACCGTCCGCGCTCCAGGCTCAGAGGCCGAAAGTTCCGGGCGCGGCATCCGGAGCAATTGAAGCTACGGCTCCAGTACCCGGAAGTTCTCTGAGCCCGGAACGGACGGTTGTCTAAATAGCCCGTAACTTTTTTTTCTGAGTGAGAGTTGAATGATCTGAGGGACATTTTTTTTTCGGGAAGTTGTAGATGAACCAGGCGACGCACCTATTGGACGGATCCATGCTGTACGGAACTAGTCAGGAAAAGGCGAAGGCGCTGCGACAGATGAGCGGTGGCAAAATGAAAACGCAGATCGACATGGATGGACACGAATATCTCCCCGTTTTCACCCCCGACAAGAAAATGGAGCGCTGTCAGATCTCCCGCAACTCCTCCACCTGCTACGAATCAGGTATTTTATCCTGCGGGCTGATTGTTGAAATGTATAGACAAAGTGATAGACAAAAAGAACTTAATGAGTATGGAGCGATCACTTGGTTAATTTGGATTAGAATACCTATATTGGGAGAGTACGGCCACTGTTGTTACCACCTCTGATTGGCTCAGCCATCTTAGGCTGAATGGAGCCCATAGGACCCGAAAATGGCGGACGCCATAAATTTATGTAATGCAAAATGACTCAAAATGTAGTTTTCTTTGCTTATCGTAACGAGAAATTTTCTCGAATGCACTATTGCGACTTTTTTACATATTTTTAAGGCTAATCTTGTGCAATTTTTGAGAAAAATTATCTTAGATGTAGTAAGGTTGGCAGCAAGTGCGGTTGGTGATAACCGTCAAAAGTTGGCAATGACCCCCCTCTCATCCACAAAAACCAAAACAAAGCCCCACCATTTTTGGGTTCTAAGCCTCTCTATGCGGGGTCCAGTGGCCATACTCTCTCAATATAGGTACTCTAATTTGGATGATCCTCATAGACTAAGGGAGGAAATCATGGACTAACTGAAGGGTCTCTCGTGAGTTGCCGTTAGTTAGTCTATTACCTACCTCCTTTGTCTATTGCAACCACCTGCTTCCATCAATAGAAGCCCTCCATATCCTTTTCGTCTTTATTGTCTATAGCTATGTCTATCCCGCTGCTCTGCTTTGAGAGAGCATTGTGTGCCGGAGAAAAATAGGCTTTTACCGTACGTCGTTTTATTAGGAAAGGTCAATTCCGTTTGGGACGTTGTAGATTTCCCGTCATATTTTATTTTCTCATCAGAAAACTAGTCACACAGGGTGGGCGAAAAAAAGATTCCCTCGGAATCATCTATCTTTCTATACTATAAGCTCCCAGACCTCCTAATTTTGCGAAACTGGTAACGCTTAGTTCCAGCGTTCTACCGGGCCGATTTTCATGATTTTTGCGGCCATCGACGAGCAATTGTCTCTAGATAAGCCAACTCTTTTCAGATTTTCAAAATATGGCTCAGGTTTTTTTATATTACGTGGTAAAGTTGCGAATTCTCCCATTTAAACAATGTAAATTTATACTTTTTGTCATAGTTCGTTTGAGCGTTCTACCGGGCCGATTTCCATGATTTTTGCGTAAATCGACAGGTAATAGGCCCTAGATGAG
>NC_092801.1:5169577-5284273 GCF_918797505.1 Bemisia tabaci | reverse complement strand
AAGTTTACCTGATTGCTTTGCTAGTTTATCCTCTTTCTTGTCTAGTTTCATATCAATATTTTTATCTGAAAAATAAAAAAACAAGGCAAATTGATTAGGATCGGAAGTTCCATTGATAGAAAATTTGACTTATCGATCGAAAGAAGATTCAACTAGATTGATCAAAAGAGGAGTTGAATGGTCCATAGACAAATGATTTGCCTAGTCAATGGAGAGACTTCTAGTCAATGAAACGGATAGATGATCCAACTTATTGATTGACAGAGAATTTGATTGGTTGCTTGACAAACAATTTGACTGGTTAATCTAACAGGTCAATGAAGAGACAGTTTGACTGATGGAATGATAGAAAATTCGATCAGTTAATTGACAGGAAAGGACACTACAAAATTTTTCCCACTCTCTTGTGGGCCCTAGCTGAAGTTGCTAAGCAGATGCGCTATTCGCAATATTCCGATACTTTCCAGGAGTTCCCTAAATTCCTGACTTTCCTGGATGACTGTATATTCTCTGACTTTCCAGGTTTTCTAGACTTTCGAAAACTAAGCAAGGGCTAAAAAGAGAGAAAAATAGGGGTCATCACTCCCGCAAGTTGCCCTTCAACCCAAGATTTGCCTTGTTTGTTGCCATTCGCAGATAAGGTATTTTTGGCACCCTTACTTTATGTAACCCTGAAGACAGAGGCTAGAATTTGTGATACACCTTGAAATTTTCTTTGTTAGAGATCTTAAGTCATGGGAGTTTCAAGAAGTATTTCCAAATTTTGGTTAAAGGATTACATATCCTACAATCTCACTCTCACCAGTATTGAGAAAAGGAAGGAGTTGAAATTCTTCAACATTAAATGTTCCCTTTTTCTTCTTCTTAGCTTTTTCTTTTTGCTTAGCACCTTCTTCGCCAGTTCCAACATCACAATCCTCATTGTCTTCATCATCGTTATTTTGTTTCCGGCTGAAAAGAATAAATATGAGGTTACCAAGTATCCTCGACAAATGTATCAAAAAATGACTTGGAATTAACTAAATTCTCAGAGAAAACAGTGTTTTTAATTTAACCCTTTCCATAGAATCCATTGCGTCAACCTATCCACCTGTTTGTGCATTGCCCTCTCTCTTTAATAGAACAATTTAATGGAATCCATGAACCCTCAAGAGTTGGTGCCAAGTTTCAGACTTCTTGCATAATTATCTATTAAGATATGAATAAGAAACCATGTTATACCTTAAAAAAAGCGGACGTTAGAATTCGCTGTTCATCTTAACCAAGCTCATTGATCTCCTTGAAGATAGTGTAAATAAGCACATTAAAGTACCTAGTAATAAACATAAATAAGACTGTTGCATATGGGTATCTGTAGGATGGCATCCTCTCCAATATTTTCCCTACTTTAGAAGATCAATAATATAATTTGACTCTTGGTTCCAATTTGAAAGTTAGCAAACACTTAGTTCCTTAGAAACATCATTAAAAAACTCAACAGTTATCATACGTTGATTCATTTAAAGCACTTTCCCTTTTTTACATTAGATAAGTAGTTAATTTTATGTCTTAAAAATAGTTTTACGTAAGAACAGGAGATGTGGTCGTTTTTTAAAATCACTGCATCTCAATTGAGGGCTTTGGATGACAAGTGGGCTAGAGCAGTTTTTGCTATTTCAAGGGTAGGTTTTGAAAAGGTTAAAGTAGGATGGAGCCTTGTTGCAGAGAAAAATTACAAACTCAGACTTTGATGGTTAAAAATTGGATTTTGGTGGTGGCTTTTTCACAGAATATATTCTGGGACTAGTTTTAGTTTAAATCATTAATATCTAAAATTTTTCAGAAGCTGCACTCATCCCCCTTGTCTCCCAAGCCCTTCCATTGAATTTGCTTTAAATTTAAATTCCTAGAGCTCATTTTTTAGAAAAAGATTTGCTCTTTTGTTTAAAATGATTTCCTTGACGAAACCCTCTTTGCTGTACAGACGCAAATGTGCACAGCTTTGAAAACTTTAAATGTCATTTTCTCAAAACTTAAAAGCTTAAAAACTTGACATCCGCTATCTATGCATATATGGCTTTATATACTGTATGTTGGTATAGATATGAACTACAGTTGCATCATATTCATGACAGATGGCGGACACATCTATACATGAGAGAGAGCCTTAAAGCGCCTCAGACTGCCATGTTTTGCCAATATGTTTTTCCTAACTTGGTTTGTGGGATGTACATGGAGAATCTTCATCTAGCGCCATTGAAGGAGTAAAGCCCCTGAGAAAATACTTTGATCACTTACTTTATGTTAGCAGAAAGCCGTATGCTCATAGTTCTTGCCCAAATTGAGTCGACATTCTTGGCAAAGATAATCAGTGAATTCTGAATCGCCATCGCAGCTTCAGCAAAATTCATTTCTTAAACTGCTGAGGAGTTATTGTAGAGGTTCCTAATATTCCTCATGTATGCCTCCAGTACTGAAAACTATATTTGACAGGTAAGTGAAATAAGTAAGTATATATAATTTTTTCTCAGCTTTGTCATACCTAAATAATTTAGGGTTGCCAGCCAAATTAATTTTTTCCATTCCCTGACTTTTCCCTGACTTTCCAATATTTTTCCCTGACTTTTAAGTATGGATCTGCCGCAGTCTGTTAAAGTGAAAAGTAGTCAGTTGATCCCGCAACGCGAGTCCGAGACCGCTCGCGCCTAATTCCACGAAAAATCAGAAAAATCCCTGACCAACACCGAAATTCCCTGACTTTTCCCGGTTGATTTTTTTCCCCTGACTTTTTTCCGGTTTTCCCGGTCGCTGGCAACCCTGACTATAATATTTTGCTTCTCTTGCAGGCTTTTAAGGTGCACCTCCTAAGTGCCTTGATAAGCTTTTCTCTTCTTCTGTAAAGCTTTTTTTATCAAATTGTCGAAGACTGCAATAAATTTAAATATTCAGTCACCAACACACCGACCACTTTCTTATGGAACCATGTGGTAGAAAGACCATGTGGACCACTCTTCTGAGGTGTCTTCAAAAATTAACATTAATAATTGTGCAGCCAGGTTGCGAATTCAAGATATGGTGAGTTCCAGAAAAAATAAGTCACCATGAAGGCTTTTTCCTGAAATCTGACACCAAATTTTAACTTAATACCTTGAAAAATTTCTCTGCTTCAGTTTGGCAAACATAAAGCAAAGATCTGGAGCACAAAACATACATCAGTTCTGCATGAATGAAAGCTGGGCACTTTCTTTCAACCTCCTTTGGATAATGGGCATGAAGTTTGACAACAATGCATTAGAAGAATGTAAATCTTATCATTCAGAACTTAGGTATCAACCTCCAGTTTAAATTTGAATAGTACGAATGGTTGTTGGACTGACAAAGATATGATTATGATTTCTCCTGGTGCAAAATTAGTTTTGAAATTATTTCCTTCATTTTAAATTAAATCCCAATATTCCTTTGAAGAGCATTCATTCACGAGGTTTGATTTTTTTTTTGAAAAATGTACCAGTCAAATGGAAAATTTAATCTTGAAAATCAGGGTGAATATTTTTATTTTAGCTTTTTAACATCTTTTGATGATGAAATGTAATTCATATGTTGGAATATGGTGGTGAAAAGTTGTTGTATAAGAACTATGGCAATGACCTAAGAGCAAAACCAGGTATCTCTGTTTGCACAATGCAGACTTCCTGACATACTATGTGTTTTCTTCCAAAAATTCCTCATCATAACTCCGGGAAAGTTTCCTTAACTTTTCTTCACTCTTACAATGGAGATGTTGCATGTGTGAGGGATTTGCGATTTGACCATTGATTCTTGTGTAAAAGTTCACAAGAAACACGATGGTGCCACTGGTTTTCACTGAAATCATCTCCCAAGCTCAAAAAAAGCTCTAAAAGTGAGGCCAAAATGGAGGGGATTTCCCACCCTACCCTGAGAGTCCACCTCTACATCAAAACAAACTCTCCATGCAAAGATAGGGAGCAAATACATTAGCAGGGTTGCCACTTTATTTGGGGACTCCCAGAGGGACTCCAAAACTGAAAACACGGCAACCCTGCTAATGTATTTGCTCCCTATCTTTGCATGGAGAGTTTTTTTTGATGTAGACGTGGACTCTCAGGGTAGGGTGGGATATCCCCTAATCGCAAATCCCTCACACATGCAACATCTCCATTAGCAGAATACTCTACGCAAGTTTCATAAAGTCTTACAGTTAGTTGGCTTGCTCCGCTTCAAAAAAAGGGGGGAAAAAAAAAATAGGAGCAGAAATTTTGAAACACTGCGATGGAGATACATGATTTCTTACTTTGGTGTGCAGCTTCAACATAACTTAGTTCACACTTTTAACTGAATTCTTTGTCCATAAAAACACAATGTTCTCATATCAAAGTTGTACTAAGTAGATTACGGAATGTTGGTGAAAAAACGATGACTAAAAAGTTAGGGGACATCTTCCCTTTATTTACACCACGATGCATCACGCATGCGCATGCACTATGCATTATGTGCATCACTATGCATAATCTTAGTCATTATTACAAGCTGTAAGCTGTGTTTAAGCTGTAAGTGGTTGTTCAAAAGAACTTATCAATTTAAAATGCAATACTCTGAATTTGAAATTAATTTCTTGAGCCTGCAACATTTTAGGAGAGATCTTTGACAGGTTTTGCACTAATATAAGAAAAAGAGAAAAGAAAAAATATGAGCTATTTTACCTAAAAAAGTATTCCAGTTCTCATGGATTAACAAAATGATTTTACTTGATGAAAAATATTTATAACTCATACCTGAGACAAATCTATGAAGGCCAGTTTGGATAAATTGGTTGCTTTGAAGAGCAACTCATGCTCAGAGATATCCGTTGCTTTGAAGAGCAACTCATGCTCAAAGATATCCAGTGGCTCTGCCGCCATTTTGATATGTTTTTAAATCTGTAAAAAGGAGAAATCTACATTAGGAAGAGGGCAACAAAATTCTTCGGGCTTCTTTTTTTCATGTACCTGCAATATGATGAGCAGGTTTTTAATTTGTTGCAAAGGCAACCTTCCGAAAATAATACCACTCACTAAGAGACTAATCGATTTTTTGCTGACTACTTTTACTTGTGTAAACAGTCTATAGCAGATCATTTAGCCAGTCGTACAGAGCGGAGAGTGATACAGTAAGATTACTGCTGAAGTTGCTACCTCAGACAGGAGTTTAACTCCTCTCAAATAAAGTTTACAAAGATACAAAGAATATGGCAAAATGCTTTAGTTCTTTTTGAATTAATTTAAGGTCTCTACATACCCATTCTGATCAATTAAAAACGGAGAGTACACTGTGAACCGAAAATAAATATTCTTGAGTGTTGCACAAGTCAATACCAGAGAAGGTTGACGGTGGAGAGTAGATAAAATTGGTCAAATAACTTTATGCCTTCAAGAGAAAGGACAAACTTGTGTAAAACTATCAGAAGTAATACTGCTAACTTGAGGTAGAGGTGTCGTCAGCTAAGTTGGCACTTGAATACATAGCATTCGCAAGCAACTACAATGTAGTAGTCCAACAGAAATCAAGGATTGACTAAGCTCACGATCAGGCTGCCGTCAATCCCCTATAGCTGTTGGACAATTGCATCTCAATAGACGCTATTAGTGGCACGTCACAAAAAAGCGTTATACATATCGATTTATTCGCATTATAGTAGCATTGAAAGAGGTTACGCCAATGTTATTGTATGGATCCAATTCGATACAATGGAGAATCCCTATGATGACTTCACTACTAATATCATCTATTGCTTGCAAGTGGAATGTAAACAAGTGCCAACTTAGCTGACGACACCTCTTGAGAGCAGAGTAAACAGGTAATTGTGAAAAATTTAGGGTTGAAACAATGGAAATATAACATAGAACATAAAAGTGGAAGGATGGGGCAGTCTTGCTGGTCTCAGAATCGTGTAACGATACTTTATTCTTGCAGATCAACTAAAAATTATAAGATCTGGCCAAACAGCAAATTTCTATGTTGAATATTAACCGAGGTATCTCGCCTTTAAAAACTTGACTTATAAAGTCATCCACCATGGTAGGAAATATCATGTTATGCACTTCCGCAGTGGATGACGCCATAAGTCAAGTTTGTCAAGGCGAGATATCTCGGTTAATAATCAAGGTACCTAGAGAGTTGCTGTTGGGACAGATCTGTTTACTTAATGCTGATCTACTAGAACCACGCATCAAAACATGATTCTGTTAACAGCGCAACTGGCCCATTGAATAAAGGAAGAAAAATGATCATGGGAAACAAAGGCCAAGCTATCGATTTGCAGGGAAGAGATGGTCTAGGTGAGCTTTCAAAATGATGAAATTGGCCTCTTTATCACAGCATGACTACATGCAGACAAACTAACTCTTTCCTTTAGAGATTAAACGACATGAACGTGAAAGAAGGAAAGAGTTACAGGACATACGGGGAATGAGGAAATTATAATTCTTGAAGAGGAAATTCAGGCGGAATATACCTCCAGCCTGATGGTTGATATGTTTTGTTTGTCGGATCGACATAGATGACATAGGTTAATAGACGGAGCGTGATTGGTCGGCTATGTCTCATCGCTGCTTTATCGTGCCTTTGTCAGGTGGAATGATCGACATACTGTCGGAAACTTAAGAGGTGCCGTTAGCTTGTCGAGAGGTCAACCCGACATAGACACTACAAAGCAGCGATAAGACATAGCCGACCAATCACGCTCCGCCTTTTAACCTATGTCATCTTTGTCGTCCCGACAAACAAAAAATTTCAACAATCAGGCTGCTGACAATGGAGTCTGAACTAGGATGATCATTAGTATTCACAGTTCTTGCTATTTGCAGGGGATTGGGAAAGAAAAACCTGTAAAACACTCTTCGCTGTGCTCAGAAGTTCCTTCTTTAAAGGTAGCTTCAGTCTCACACCCAGGAATCGATCGTTGAAACTCTTATCAGCATGTCCACGCCTAGGGATCAAGGTCTTCCAGGCGCAAAGCTCACAGCTCACACATTCCGTATCTTTGTCCTGGCATACCAACAGAGTTTCAAGAACCGGTCTGCATTCATTGATTGACTAGATAAGATAAGAGGAGATAAAGAAATAGCTCTTGGTCCATAGCAGAGTCTCCAAGTGCCAAGACGAGTCCAGCAACAGACAAAAAGACTTGTTCCGTCACAGGAGTCTGATGACAATTCTATCGTGACATCGTAAGTTATGGGAACTTCACTACGTTCTCATAAAGGAATCGGTAGTGAAAGCTTCCTCGATTTAGTTGAAACAGAGGCGATTGAAAGCAATACCAAAATGACATCAGGGGAGAACGCAAAACGACTCATACACTCATACCTGTAAAAATCCACTCAGAACTTCGGTTTCTCTTCTCCGCACTTCCCATGGCTTCTTCTTGATTTTCGTTGGCTCTGGGGTTAAATCTTCGTCTCGAATTGATGAAATACTTCTAAATGAGCAAAGAAGATGACAGTTTTAACGGGCTAATAATTAAATAAATAAAATTGATTGAGCGATCGCGGAATTATGGGCACCGGCCGTGGATTGCGTGATTGGAGGAAATGCATGGCTGGCCGCCATGTTGAATTTCAAACAGCTAATATATCGAATATCGTATCGAATGCGATTGTTCGATTATCGCACTATCGATTCTTTACCATAGCTTCTAACGGGGCACAGCTATATTCGATCATTCACAAACGTTGGCAAGAAATCCGCCTCTCAGCCAGACTCCGTTCTTCTCGCACCGGCTCACATTCGAGAAAGGCTGCGGCTAGAATTCTTACGATCAGCGACCTTTCTCCTCATTTTACTTTGAAACTTTCAATCTTAGAGGAAAATGTCATAGGACCCGAAATAACGACCGTAAAATTTCCTATCGGTTCATTACACAAAATTTTCGAAAAAATAATTTTCGTGACCAAAAATAAGGGTTTTAAAAAGGGCGCAGGCAAAAATTCTTATGATCAGCGACCTTTCTCCTCATTTTACTTTTAAACTTTCAATCTTAGAGGAAAATGTCATAGGACCCGAAATAACGACCGTAAAATTTCCTATCGGTTCATTACACAAAATTTTCGAAAAAATAATTTTCGTGACCAAAAATAAGGGTTTTAAAAAGGGCGCAGGCAAAAATTCTTATGATCAGCGACCTTTCTCCTCATTTTACTTTAAACTTTCCATCTTAGAAGAAAATGTCATAGGACCCATAATAACGGCCGTAAAATTTCCTATCGGTTCATTACACTCAATTTTCGAAAAAATAATATTCGAGACCGAAAATAAGGGTTTTAAAAAGGGCGCAGGCAAAAAATGTTATGATCAGCGACCTTTCTCCTCAGTTTACTTTTAAACTTTCAATCTTAGAGGATAATATCATAGGACCCATAATAACGGCCGTACAATTTCCTATCGGTTCATTACACTAAATTTTCGGAAAATGGGAGAGGCGATGGAAAGGAATACATACAAGAAAAACGACTCGTACCTGTAAAGATCCACTCTGAATTTCGGTTCCTCCGCACTTCCCATGGCTTCTTCTTGATTCTCGTTGGCCCTGGGGTTAAAGCTTCGTCTCGAATTGATGAAATACTTCTAAATGAGCAGAGAAGATGACAGTTTTAACGGCAAATGATTCAATAAATTAAAATTAATTGAACGCGCGATCTGGGGACCGGTCGTGAATTCGTGATTGAGTAGGAAAATGCATGGCCGGGCCGCCATGTTGCATTCTTCAAACAGGTGGACGAATTTAATATCGAAATACTCGTCTCGAATGCGATTATTCGAATATCGCACAATCGATTCTTTACCATAGCTTCTAACGGGGACATAGCGATATTCGATCAATCACGAAAGTTGTCCAAAAAACCGCCTCGGCACTGACTGACTCAGTTTTGCATTGCGACGCACCGGCTCGAATGCCTGGCCCGCTCATCGCCTTATACTAACTTGTTGCGTTGCGGCTATTTCACTCGTTTCTGGGGATTTCGTGCTAAATCAAGGTATTCCTGAGTTATTTTGACCGTAGAATTATTCTGACCTTACTTTTTTCAATTTTTACGCGTTCTTTCAAACTTTCCGGAGAAACATAAAAATGTATAGTAAGTTACTCAAAGATAAATTTTACTCGTTCTTGTGGGCATTCCGTGTTGAAACTCCGCATCTGTGGGACTTTTGATCGGAGATTTCATTTTTGACCTTACTTTTGTTGATTTGTTGACACAAATACATGATCTCGGCGGTAAATAGAAAAGGTACTCACCCGTAGATTGTACTCGTCCTAGTAGACATTTCGTGTTGAAACTTCGCAAACTAATGGTATTTTGATCGAAAAATGAATTTATGACCAAACTTACCTATGCTAACATATATGATGACACAACACAAACTATGATGACACATTAAGGGGGGGATGGACCACCCCCCCCCCCCCCCCCGCCCCGGGGTGGCGTGTGGTCCGGATAAGCAAGGCAAGCACTGCTTGCCCAAATATTTCAGAAGAAGAGAGGAAAATTACACCTATTACATGTTTTAAATTTTAGCAAATATTATTGATCAAATGTATTGGTAGGTAAATTGCATTAAGAACAGAAAGAGAGAGACAGAAATACGTATACAGCAGCCACAAAAGTAGGAAAGTGGCAGAGCGGACGGAGGTGGCGCAGCGCGCTGCGCGGCCTAAACACGGCGCACGGGCCAACTCATGCTCTGGAGAATCGGTTAAGCTCGGCGCGGCGCGGCGGCGGAATCAGGCGGGCGGGGAGAGCGGTACGTTCCGAGTCCGAGCGCTTCGCTGCTTTTGCCTCCGATGCGCTGTCCTGTTCCCTCTCCCTCTTCCCGTCCCGATTGCGATTGCTATGTTTTAAACGCAGAGAGATGTTTTTTTGAGAAATTTAAATAACTCAAAAAATTCTAAACGCTGTGGAGTAACGACTAGATATACCTCAAATAAGTGGCATATGATCGTAAGTAAGCTAGAGAGAATGAAATAAAACCATTGTTTTTCAAGACGTTCCATCAGATTTCATCCTAAAAATAGACTAAATTGAGGTTCGCGAGGATCTACATTTCAACAATTTTCTAGGGAGGCTCCCTGAGGAGGGGAAGGGGGCTAGGATACGTTAAATCCCCCCCCCCCCTCCCCGGATTACGATCGCTAGAGGTTGCACTGGGGGGAGGGTATTTTCAAACTTTTAGTCTTTTTAGTGAAAAGAAGTTACTCAAAGAGAGATTTCACTAGTTCCGGATGAAAATGCACGTTGATCGAATTTTTGATACTTGATGGTATGGTATGTTTATCGAATATCCCAATTTTGACCTTACTGATGTTAATTGATTCACATGAATACGCGATTTTTCAGCCCCATCTCACTCTCTTAAAACTGCACTTTTCCCCTCCCACCACCTATTGCGTCATTTTGATATCATCTCTCCTTACCCTTTTCCACCCTTAGATGCCTTTTATTAATAAAGGACAACTCCTTTTCAGCCCTTTTCTACTAGACCCAATATGAGAATCGGCTGAGAAGAGCACAATCCCAGGAAGCAAGTGCTTTGGAGACTCATGGGTAAGGTAAATCTTAAACCAATGCAAAAGGGCGGACAAATATAACAAACACTTCATTCAAAAGCATTGATAGAACATGCAGTAATACTTAATGTACTCTCCATCAATATGCCCAAAATTTAAGTGAGCTAGAATGAAAACAGCTTTTTTCCAACCCCAACCAACAACTCATAAACTCCACGAATGATACGTTTCGGTCAAACGAGCAAAAGTAAGGCCAAAATTGACTTCTACGATGAAAATACTGTACTCAAGTGTATCAAGTTTTAGATTGAAAATCCAACTGATTGTATCAGTGGCGTGGCGGCGTCCATGGGTTTGCAGTGTTCGCCGAAAACCCTAATATATTTTGGAATAACTGATAAATTATGGCTATAAGGATGTGGGAAACAATACATACAGAATAGTTGACAGCAAATAATGAACGGGCGCTTGGCTTCCGACAGCGGCATATTGCGGCGCGGCGAGGCGGTGAGAGAAATTCCTGCGGCACGCGCGGGGTTCACAACACCGGCTACCGAACCTGAGGATGAGAGCGAGAGGTGAACGGGCGGGGCGAGGAGAGAACGAGAGAGGCGAGAGCCGCTCATCAGTCCAGCTGTTTCCTTCCGCAGCAGAGTTGCTAAAAGAAATTTCATCGAATGAAATTTCGTGAAATTTCACATTTCCTTAAATTTCATGAAATTTCTTCTTATAATCTTTCACGAAATTTCTTAACTCTGTTCCGCAGGTAGGTGCCTGCGAACCGCCGAATTTCTGAAAAATCCATCGAACAGGAGCCGAGATAGCATTTTAAGCCACTTCAGTCATTCGGATTTTCGAATTTTGAATTTTTGAATTTTGACAGATTTTGATTTAAAACGCGTAATACTCAAAATCGAAGCTCAGATTCGGATTCCTCGTAAAAAATCGAAGCGATTTCATGTATCATATCCTGACACCGAGTTTCACAAAAATCCATCGAACAGGAGCCGAGATAGCATTTTTAGCCACGTCCGTCATTTCGGATTTTTGAAGTTGGAAAATGTGACTTAAAACGCGTGACACCCAAAATCGAAGCTCAGATTCGGATTCCTCGTTAAAAATCGATGCAATTTCATGTACCATACCCGAGCATAGCGTGGAGGAAAGAGACGCAACGTAGCATACTGATTCGAGCATATGAATGCAACGTGGCAACATGGGTAGTGCTCAGGAATTCCTCGGGACGCAACCGAAGAACGCTTGTGAGCGCCGGCCGGCCCCTCTCCGTTCGGTTGCATCTCGGGCGACCGGCGGCGCGGCGGCGTAGTTCGAAGGGGTGGTACGACGGATTGGTCTTGTTCTAAACGCGTCGTTAAACCTCTTTCCTCCATGTTATGCTAACATATGATACATGAAATCGCATCGATTTTTCACGAGGAATCCGAATCTGAGCTTAGATTTCGGATATTACGCGTTTTAATGTATTTAAAATTGTAGGAGAAATTACAGAATAGTCCTTGAAAATTGATCACGCATTAGTATTTTTTTACCCCGTTTTTCTTCTGCGTTCGGTCTTGTCTCCACGGGCCTTTTCACGAGATTTGTCCCAGGGAAAAATCCCACTTACGAAGTTGGGAAAAATATTGAGTTTATCAATATATTTCCCAGTACCAAGTATGGTCTTTTTACTCCTAGGACCCACCGAGAGAGGAAGAAGAAGTGTAAACGGATTGTGCGATATTTTGTTGAATCCTCCATTGTTCCTGTTTGTTTGGTTAAAATATGTGTCTAATTGGACGTATTTCTATCAAACGGAACTATGTGCATTATGACGTGAGCTCTGTTAAGCATGTCTTCCGATGGGTCTCAGGGCTCATGTCTTAATGCACATAGTTCCATTTGGCAGAAATACGTCCAATTGTCAATTGAGTGCACTTATTATTTTAATGACGGTCAAATACTCGACTTTACCTATCTAATTTATCTTCCCGCGCCAACTAGTCGCAGGACCGTATGAGCCTCGTCCCGTGGAGACGGTAACTGAGAAAAATCCCAGAAGTTTCATTCCTGCGATTCGAACTTGGGACAAATCCCATGAAAACGTCCCGTGGAGACAAGGCCTAAGTAAGCCAAAAAAATCGCTGTGTACCCGAAATTCCAGGTAGCCTCGTTTTTAGCGCCAGGCGCCTGGACTAATAGATCGCGCAGGCGGCGCAGGGAAGCGCCGCCCCGCGGCCGGACACCACGCGGCGGGGTACTCGGAACGTACGCTCCCCCCCCCCCCCCCCCCCCCGCCCGCCTTGATTCCACCGCCGAGCAGTCTGGCTCTGGCTGGCTCTTCGCTCATAGTCAGCCCATCACAAAGCGATTATCCAGAGCATATGAGTTGGCCCATGTTCATCCCCATGTTCGCTGCGCCACATCTGTCCGCTCTGCCGCTTTCCTACTTTTGTGGCTGCTGCATACGTAACTTGGTCTCTCTCCCTTTCTGTTTTTAATGCAATTTTCTCATCATTACATTTTATCAATAATATTTGCTACAATTTAAAACATGTAATATAGGTGTAATTTTCCTCTTTCTTCTGAAATATTTGGGCAAGCAGTGCTTGCCTTGCTTATCCGGACCGCACGCCACCCATCCCCCTCCCAATTATGTGTCATCATCGATTGTGTCATCACATATAATTATTAGCATAAGTTTGCTCATAAATGAATTTTTTGACCAAAATACCATTAGTTTGCGAAGTTTCAACACGAAATGACTACCAGGATGAATACAATCTATTGGTGAGTACCTTTTCTTTTTACCCCCGAGATCATGTGTTTGTGCCAACAAATCAACAAAAGTATAAGGTCAAAATTGAATTCTACGATCAAAAGTCCCTGGGGCCATCGAGTTTCACCACGAAATGCCCACAAGAACGAGTAAAATTTATTTTTGAGCAGGAAACTTATATTATGTCTCTACGGAAAGTTTGACAGAACGCGTAAAATTGTGTATTTACGTCATTATATTAAGAAAAGTAAGGTCAAAAATGAATTCTACGATCAAAATAACCTTGGAATACTCTTGGTTTAGCACTGAATCCCCAAGAACGAGTGGGATAATCGCAACGAGTTAGTAAGTCAGGCGACGACCGGGCCGGGCATTCGAGTCGGTGCGAAGCAGCATTGCAAAACGGAGTCAGTCAATCACGATAATTCACGACCGGTCCCCAGATCGTTCAATTAATTTTAATTTATTGAATCATTAGCCGTTAAAACTGTCATCTCTCTGCTCATCTAGAAGTATTTCATCAATTCGAGACGAAGCTTTAACCCCAGGGCCAACGAGAATCAAGAAGAAGCCATGGGAAGTGCGGAGGAACCGAAATTCAGAGTGGATCTTTACAGGTACGAGTCGTTTTTCTTGTATGTATTCCTTTCCATCGCCTCTCCCATTTTCCCGAAAATTTAGTGTATGAACCGATAGGAAATTGTACGGCCGTTATTATGGGTCCTATGATATTTATCCTGTAAGATTGAAAGTTTAAAAGTAAACTGAGGAGAAAGGTTGCTGATCATAACATTTTTTGCCTGCGCCCTTTTTAAAACCCTTATTTTCGATCTCGAATATTATTTTTTTCGAAAATTGAGTGTAATGAACCGATAGGAAATTTTACGGCCGTTATTATGGGTCCTATGACATTTTCTTCTAAGATGGAAAGTTTTAAAGTAAAATGAGGAGAAAGGTCGCTGATCATAAGAATTTTTGCCTGCGCCCTTTTTAAAACCCTTATTTTTGGTCACGAAAATTATTTTTTTCGAAAATTTTGTGTAATGAACCGATAGGAAATTTTACGGTCGTTATTTCGGGTCCTATGACATTTTCCTCTAAGATTGAAAGTTTTAAAGTAAAATGAGGAGAAAGGTCGCTGATCATAAGAATTTTGGCCTGCGCCCTTTTTAAAACCCTTATTTTTGGTCACGAAAATTATTTTTTCGAAAATTTTGTGTAATGAACCGATAGGAAATTTTACGGTCGTTATTTCGGGTCCTATGACATTTTCCTCTAAGATTGAAAGTTTAAAAGTAAAATGAGGAGAAAGGTCGCTGATCGTAAGAATTCTAGCCGCGGCCTTTCCTCCGATGTGAGCCGGTGCGAGAAGAACGGAGTCCTGGCTGAGAGGCGGATTTCTTGCCAACGTTTGTGAATGATCGAATATAGCTGTGCCCCCGTTAGAAGCTATGGTAAAGAATCGATAGTGCGATATTCGAACAATCGCATTCGATACGATATTCGATATTAAATTCGTCCACCTGTTTGAAGAATGCAACATGGCGGCCCGGCCATGCATTTTCCTACTCAATCACGAATTCACGACCGGTCCCCAGATCGCGCGTTCAATTAATTTTAATTTATTGAATCATTTGCCGTTAAAACTGTCATCTTCTCTGCTCATTTAGAAGTATTTCATCAATTCGAGACGAAGCTTTAACCCCAGGGCCAACGAGAATCAAGAAGAAGCCATGGGAAGTGCGGAGGAACCGAAATTCAGAGTGGATCTTTACAGGTACGAGTCGTTTTTCTTGTATGTATTCCTTTCCATCGCCTCTCCCATTTTCCGAAAATTTAGTGTAATGAACCGATAGGAAATTGTACGGCCGTTATTATGGGTCCTATGATATTATCCTCTAAGATTGAAAGTTTAAAAGTAAACTGAGGAGAAAGGTCGCTGATCATAACATTTTTTGCCTGCGCCCTTTTTAAAACCCTTATTTTCGGTCTCGAATATTATTTTTTCGAAAATTGAGTGTAATGAACCGATAGGAAATTTTACGGCCGTTATTATGGGTCCTATGACATTTTCTTCTAAGATGGAAAGTTTTAAAGTAAAATGAGGAGAAAGGTCGCTGATCATAAGAATTTTTGCCTGCGCCCTTTTTAAAACCCTTATTTTTGGTCACGAAAATTATTTTTTCGAAAATTTTGTGTAATGAACCGATAGGAAATTTTACGGTCGTTATTTCGGGTCCTATGACATTTTCCTCTAAGATTGAAAGTTTAAAAGTAAAATGAGGAGAAAGGTCGCTGATCATAAGAATTTTTGCCTGCGCCCTTTTTAAAACCCTTATTTTTGGTCACGAAAATTATTTTTTCGAAAATTTTGTGTAATGAACCGATAGGAAATTTTACGGTCGTCATTTCGGGTCCTATGACATTTTCCTCTAAGATTGAAAGTTTAAAAGTAAAATGAGGAGAAAGGTCGCTGATCATAAGAATTTTTGCCTGCGCCCTTTTTAAAACCCTTATTTTTGGTCACGAAAATTATTTTTTCGAAAATTTTGTGTAATGAACCGATAGGAAATTTTACGGTCGTTATTTCGGGTCCTATGACATTTTCCTCTAAGATTGAAAGTTTCAAAGTAAAATGAGGAGAAAGGTCGCTGATCGTAAGAATTCTAGCCGCAGCCTTTCTCGAATGTGAGCCGGTGCGAGAAGAACGGAGTCTGGCTGAGAGGCGGATTTCTTGCCAACTTTTGTGAATGATCGAATATCACCACGTGCCCCGTTAGAAGCTATGGTAAAGAATCGATAGTGCGATATCGAACAATCGCATTCGATACGATATTCGATATTTAGCTGTTTGAAATTCAACATGGCGACCAGCCATGCATTTCCCCGCGCAACCACGGCCGGTGACCGAATTCAAATTCCGGATCGCTCAATCAATTTTATTTATTTAATTATTAGCCCGTTAAAACTGTCATCTTCTTTGCTCATTCAGAAGTATTTCATCAATTCGAGAAGAATATTGAACCCCAGAGCCAACGAAAATCAAGAAGAAGCCATGAGAAGTGCGGAGAAAGAAACCGAAGTTCTGAGTGGATTTTTACAGGTATGAGTGTATGAGTCGTTTTTGCGTTCTCCCCTGATGTCATTTTGGTATTGCTTTCAATCGCCTCTGTTTCAACTAAATCGAGGAAGCTTTCACTACCGATTCCTTTATGAGAACGTAGTGAAGTTCCCATAACTTACGATGTCACGATAGAATTGTCATCAGACTCCTGTGACGGAACAAGTCTTTTTGTCTGTTGCTGGACTCGTCTTGGCACTTGGAGACTCTGCTATGGACCAAGAGCTATTTCTTTATCTCCTCTTATCTTATCTAGTCAATCAATGAATGCAGACCGGTTCTTGAAACTCTGTTGGTATGCCAGGACAAAGATACGGAATGTGTGAGCTGTGAGCTTTGCGCCTGGAAGACCTTGATCCCCTAGGCGTGGACATGCTGATAAGAGTTTCAACGATCGATTCCTGGGTGTGAGACTGAAGCTACCTTTAAAGAAGGAACTTCTGAGCACAGCGAAGAGTGTTTTACAGGTTTTTCTTTCCCAATCCCCTGCAAGTAGCAAGAACTGTGAATACTAATGATCATCCTAGTTCAGACTCCATTGTCAGCAGCCTGATTGTTGAAATTTTTTGTTTGTCGGGACGACAAAGATGACATAGGTTAAAAGGCGGAGCGTGATTGGTCGGCTATGTCTTATCGCTGCTTTGTAGTGTCTATGTCGGGTCTGACCTCTCGACAAGCTAACGGCACCTCTTAAGTTTCCGACAGTATGTCGATCATTCCACCTGACAAAGGCACGATAAAGCAGCGATGAGACATAGCCGACCAATCACGCTCCGTCTATTAACCTATGTCATCTATGTCGATCCGACAAACAAAACATATCAACCATCAGGCTGGAGGTATATTCCGCCTGAATTTCCTCTTCAAGAATTATAATTTCCTCATTCCCCGTATGTCCTGTAACTCTTTCCTTCTTTCACGTTCATGTCGTTTAATCTCTAAAGGAAAGAGTTAGTTTGTCTGCATGTAGTCATGCTGTGATAAAGAGGCCAATTTCATCATTTTGAAAGCTCACCTAGACCATCTCTTCCCTGCAAATCGATAGCTTGGCCTTTGTTTCCCATGATCATTTTTCTTCCTTTATTCAATGGGCCAGTTGCGCTGTTAACAGAATCATGTTTTGATGCGTGGTTCTAGTAGATCAGCATTAAGTAAACAGATCTGTCCCAACAGCAACTCTCTAGGTACCTTGATTATTAACCGAGATATCTCGCCTTGACAAACTTGACTTATGGCGTCATCCACTGCGGAAGTGCATAACATGATATTTCCTACCATGGTGGATGACTTTATAAGTCAAGTTTTTAAAGGCGAGATACCTCGGTTAATATTCAACATAGAAATTTGCTGTTTGGCCAGATCTTATAATTTTTAGTTGATCTGCAAGAATAAAGTATCGTTACACGATTCTGAGACCAGCAAGACTGCCCCATCCTTCCACTTTTATGTTCTATGTTATATTTCCATTGTTTCAACCCTAAATTTTTCACAATTACCTGTTTACTCTGCTCTCAAGAGGTGTCGTCAGCTAAGTTGGCACTTGTTTACATTCCACTTGCAAGCAATAGATGATATTAGTAGTGAAGTCATCATAGGGATTCTCCATTGTATCGAATTGGATCCATACAATAACATTGGCGTAACCTCTTTCAATGCTACTATAATGCGAATAAATCGATATGTATAACGCTTTTTTGTGACGTGCCACTAATAGCGTCTATTGAGATGCAATTGTCCAACAGCTATAGGGGATTGACGGCAGCCTGATCGTGAGCTTAGTCAATCCTTGATTTCTGTTGGACTACTACATTGTAGTTGCTTGCGAATGCTATGTATTCAAGTGCCAACTTAGCTGACGACACCTCTACCTCAAGTTAGCAGTATTACTTCTGATAGTTTTACACAAGTTTGTCCTTTCTCTTGAAGGCATAAAGTTATTTGACCAATTTTATCTACTCTCCACCGTCAACCTTCTCTGGTATTGACTTGTGCAACACTCAAGAATATTTATTTTCGGTTCACAGTGTACTCTCCGTTTTTAATTGATCAGAATGGGTATGTAGAGACCTTAAATTAATTCAAAAAGAACTAAAGCATTTTGCCATATTCTTTGTATCTTTGTAAACTTTATTTGAGAGGAGTTAAACTCCTGTCTGAGGTAGCAACTTCAGCAGTAATCTTACTGTATCACTCTCCGCTCTGTACGACTGGCTAAATGATCTGCTATAGACTGTTTACACAAGTAAAAGTAGTCAGCAAAAAATCGATTAGTCTCTTAGTGAGTGGTATTATTTTCGGAAGGTTGCCTTTGCAACAAATTAAAAACCTGCTCATCATATTGCAGGTACATGAAAAAAAGAAGCCCGAAGAATTTTGTTGCCCTCTTCCTAATGTAGATTTCTCCTTTTTACAGATTTAAAAACATATCAAAATGGCGGCAGAGCCACTGGATATCTTTGAGCATGAGTTGCTCTTCAAAGCAACGGATATCTCTGAGCATGAGTTGCTCTTCAAAGCAACCAATTTATCCAAACTGGCCTTCATAGATTTGTCTCAGGTATGAGTTATAAATATTTTTCATCAAGTAAAATCATTTTGTTAATCCATGAGAACTGGAATACTTTTTTAGGTAAAATAGCTCATATTTTTTCTTTTCTCTTTTTCTTATATTAGTGCAAAACCTGTCAAAGATCTCTCCTAAAATGTTGCAGGCTCAAGAAATTAATTTCAAATTCAGAGTATTGCATTTTAAATTGATAAGTTCTTTTGAACAACCACTTACAGCTTAAACACAGCTTACAGCTTGTAATAATGACTAAGATTATGCATAGTGATGCACATAATGCATAGTGCATGCGCATGCGTGATGCATCGTGGTGTAAATAAAGGGAAGATGTCCCCTAACTTTTTAGTCCATCGTTTTTTCACCAACATTCCGTAATCTACTTAGTACAACTTTGATATGAGAACATTGTGTTTTTATGGACAAAGAATTCAGTTAAAAGTGTGAACTAAGTTATGTTGAAGCTGCACACCAAAGTAAGAAATCATGTATCTCCATCGCAGTGTTTCAAAATTTCTGCTCCTATTTTTTTTTTCCCCCCTTTTTTTGAAGCGGAGCAAGCCAACTAACTTTAAGACTTTATGAAACTTGCGTAGAGTATTCTGCTAATGGAGATGTTGCATGTGTGAGGGATTTGCGATTAGGGGATATCCCACCCTACCCTGAGAGTCCACGTCTACATCAAAAAAAACTCTCCATGCAAAGATAGGGAGCAAATACATTAGCAGGGTTGCCGTGTTTTCAGTTTTGGAGTCCCTCTGGGAGTCCCCAAATAAAGTGGCAACCCTGCTAATGTATTTGCTCCCTATCTTTGCATGGAGAGTTTGTTTTGATGTAGAGGTGGACTCTCAGGGTAGGGTGGGATATCCCCTCCATTTTGGCCTCACTTTTAGAGCTTTTTTTGAGCTTGGGAGATGATTTCAGAGAAAACCAGTGGCACCATCGTGTTTCTTGTGAACTTTTACACAAGAATCAATGGTCAAATCGCAAATCCCTCACACATGCAACATCTCCATTGTAAGAGTGAAGAAAAGTTAAGGAAACTTTCCCGGAGTTATGATGAGGAATTTTTGGAAGAAAACACATAGTATGTCAGGAAGTCTGCAACGTGCAAACAGAGATACCTGGTTTTGCTCTTAGGTCATTGCCATAGTTCTTTTACAACAACTTTTCACCACCATATTCCAACATATGAATTACATTTCATCATCAAAAGATGTTAAAAAGCTAAAATAAAAATATTCACCCTGATTTTCAAGATTAAATTTTCCATTTGACTGGTACATTTTTCAAAAAAAAAAAATAAAAATAAAAAAAAATAAATCAAACCTTGTGAATGAATGCTCTTCAAAGGAATATTGGGATTTAATTTAAAATGAAGGAAATAATTTGAAAACTAATTTTGCACGAGGAGAAATCATAATCATATCTTTGTCAGTCCAACAACCATTCGTACTATTCAAATTTAAACTGGAGGTTGATACCTAAGTTCTGAATGATAAGATTTACATTCTTCTAATGCATTGTTGTCAAACTTCATGCCCATTATCCAAAGGAGGTTGAAAGAAAGTGCCCAGCTTTCATTCATGCAGAACTGATGTATGTTTTGTGCTCCAGATCTTTGCTTTATGATGTTTGCCAAACTGAAGCAGAGAAATTTTTCATGGTATTAAGTTAAAATTTGGTGTCAGATTTCAGGAAAAAGCCTTCATGGTGACTTATTTTTTCTGGAACTCACCATCTCTTGAATTCGCAACCTGGCTGCACAATTATTAATGTTAATTTTTGAAGACACCTCAGAAGAGTGGTCCACATGGTCTTTCTACCACATGGTTCCATAAGAAAGTGGTTGGTGTGTTGGTGACTGAATATTTAAATTTATTGCAGTCTTCGACAATTTGATAAAAAAAAGCTTTACAGAATAAGAGAAAAGCTTATCAAGGCACTTAGGAGGTGCACCTTAAAAGCCTGCAAGAGAAGCAAAATATTATAGTATTTAGGTATGACAAAGCTGAGAAAAAATTATATATACTTACTTATTTCACTTACCTGTCAAATACATTTTTCAGTACCTGGAGGCATACATGAGGAATATTAGGAACCTCTACAATAACTCCTCAGCAGTATAAGAAATAAATTTTGCTGAAGCTGCGATGGCGATTCAGAATTCACTGATTATTTTTGCCAAGAATGTCGACTCAATTTGGGCAAGAACTATGAGCACACGGCTTTCTGCTAACATAAAGTAAGTGATCAAAGTATTTTCTCAGGGGCTTTACTCCTTCAATAGGCGCTAGATGAAGATTCTCCATGTACATCCCACAAACCAAGTTAGGAAAAACATATTGGCAAAACATGGCAGTCTGAGGCGCTTTAAGGCTCTCTCTCATGTATAGATGTGTCCGCCATCTGTCATGAATATGATGCAACTGTAGTTCATATCTATACCAACAGACAGTATATAAAGCCATATATGCATAGATAGCGGATGTCAAGTTTTTAAGCTTTTAAGTTTTGAGAAAATGACGTTTAAAGTTTTCAAAGCTGTGCACATTTGCGTCTGTACAGCAAAGAGGGTTTCGTCAAGGAAATCATTTTAAACAAAAGAGCAAATCTTTTTCTAAAAAATGAGCTCTAGGAATTTAAATTTAAAGCAAATTCAATGGAAGGGCTTGGGAGACAAGGGGGATGAGTGCAGCTTTTGAAAAATTTTAGATATTAATGATTTAAACTAAAACTAGTCCCAGAATATATTCTGTGAAAAAGCCACCACCAAAATCCAATTTTTAACCATTAAAAACTGAGTTTGTAATTTTTCTCCGCAACAAGGCTCCATCCTACTTTAAACTTTTCAAAACCTACCCTTGAAATAGCAAAAACTGCTCTTAGCCCACTTGTCATCCAAAGCCCTCAATTGAGATGCAGTGATTTTAAAAAACGACCACATCTCCTGTTCTTACGTAAAACTATTTTTAAGACATAAAATTAACTACTTATCTAATGTAAAAAAGGGAAAGTGCTTTAAATGAATCAATGTATGATAACTGTTGAGTTTTTTAATGATTTTTCTAAGGAACTAAGTGTTTGCTAACTTTCAAATTGGAACCAAGAGTCAAATTATATTATTGATCTTCTAAAGTAGGGAAAATATTGGAGAGGATGCCATCCTACAGATACCCATATGCAACAGTCTTATTTATGTTTATTACTAGGTACTTTAATGTGCTTATTTACACTATCTTCAAGGAGATCAATGAGCTTGATTAAGATGAACAGCGAATTCTAACGTCCGCTTTTTTTAAGGTATAACATGGTTTCTTATTCATATCTTAATAGATAATTATGCAAGAAGTCTGAAACTTGGCACCAACTCTTGAGGGTTCATGGATTCCATTAAATTGTTCCATTAAAGAGAGAGGGCAATGCACAAACAGGTGGATAGGTTGATACAATGGTTCTATCGAAAGGGTTAAATTAAAAACACTGTTTTCTCTGAGAATTTAGTTAATTCCAAGTCATTTTTTGATACATTTGTCGAGGATACTTGGTAACCTCATATTTATTCTTTTCAGCCGGAAACAAAATAACGATGATGGAAGACAATGAGGATTGTGATGTTGGAACTGGTGAAGAAGGTACTAAGCAAAAAGAAAAAGCTAAGAAGAAGAAAAAGGAAACATTTAATGTTGAAGAATTTCAACTCCTTCCTTTTCTCAATACTGGTGAGAGTGAGATTGTAGGATATGTAATCCTTAAACCAAAATTTGGAAATACTTCTTGAAACTCCCATGACTTAAGATCTCTAACAAAGAAAATTTCAAGGTGTATCACAAATTCTAGCCTCTGTCTTCAGGGTTACATAAAGTAAGGGTGCCAAAAATACCTCATCTGCGAATGGCAACAAACAAGGCAAATCTTGGGTTGAAGGGCAACTTGCGGGAGTGATGACCCCTATTTTTCTCTCTTTTTAGCCCTTGCTTAGTTTTCGAAAGTCTAGAAAACCTGGAAAGTCAGAGAATATACAGTCATCCAGGAAAGGCAGGAATTTAGGGAACTCCTGGAAAGTATCGGAATATTGCAAATAGCGCATCTGCTTAGCACCTTAACCTGGGGCCACAAGAGAGTGGGAAAAATTTCATAGTGTCCTTTCCTGTAAATTAACTGATCCAATTTTCTATCATTCCATCAGTCAAACTGTCTCTTCATTGACCTGTTAAATTAACCAGTCAAATTGTTTTCAATCAACCAATCAAATTTTCTGTCAATCAATAAGTTGGATCATCTCATCCGTTTCATTGACTAGAAGTCTCTCCTTTGACAAGGCAAATCATTTGTCTATGGACCATTCAACTCCTCTTTTGATCTATCAGTTGAATCTTCTTTCGATCTATAAGTCAAATTTTCTATCAATGGAACTTCTGATCCTAATCAATTTACCTTGTTTTTTTATTTTTCAGATAAAAATATTGTTATGAAACTAGACAAGAAAGAGGATAAACTAGCAAAGCAAGCAGATAAACTTGTCCTCCCCACCTTCTTGAATACCAAAAGTGGTTAATGAATCGAGAGATATTTTCACTTCTGAAGGAGAAGCAGTCTGGAAAATGGATGAATTCAGGTATTGACTATTGTTTTTCCTACAATACCAACTTGTATTATTAATAGTAAATGTGTCTTCTATTTCAGAGCAGCCACTGTTAGTAAAAATATCAGGAAAAATTACGAAAATCGGTCATGAATCAGAAAATTCCAAGTTTGTCAAGCATTCTTCAACTATTTGCAGTTTAGCACATGGAAAAGTGAAACATTTTATTCAGTTCATTACATATGTTGGTTTTTGTAATTAGACAATTATCGATTCATTCAGGTAAAAAATCAGGAAAATCCAAAATGTAATTTTAGCAGATACATTGTTTTCGAAATGTTTTAAAGTCTCACAAAACTTTGATCTTCTGATAAATCTGCAGGAAATTGTCAAACTTCATCCAAATACTTCTTTTATTACACATTTTTTTAATTAATCTTCAGGGTTCTCGGCGTTCAAGAAAACCTGAAAAGTCTAAGACTTAGGCAAGTAGCGCATCAGCTCAGCAACTGCAGCCGGCATTATTTTTAGAGAGCAGGGACAACTTTCAAGTGCCTTTTTCTAAAATTTAAATCTAAGTGGAAATTTCATGCAAAATTTACCAGCAGTCAGCGTAATTCTAAGGGAAAAAATCTAAGATGTAGTTTTGTCCAAAGATCAGGGAAAAACAGAGAATCACAAAATTCTGGAGTCAGGAAAAAGCCAAAAAAGTCAGGCAAATGAAGCAGTTATGAGATCCCTTTCCGCAAAATCATTCAGCCTCGATTTTTAATCTACAATTTTGTGAGAGTTTATCGATGTTTTTATTGATGCCTAAACTATTTTAACAAATCTTCTGCTCTTCTCCAGCTCATTTTATTTATTTTTTGAAGAAAGTAATTTTCCCAGATTATTCTGTTCATCGAAAGACTTCGGCGATTTTAAAGAAAGTCACATTCATGAGTTTTCACCTTTCAGGTCCAAATATTTTTCCAAATATTGTCTCAATTTATCGCTCAAGTCAGACACATTAAAATTACCCTAAGTAATCTGTGATTGTTTGTCCATAGGGTCGATTACCTAGTTCATTTTATTATACTCCACCTCTTTTTTCCCCAGATTATTTTGGCCCATTACGGAAAGTGGTTACCTTCAAGAAGATAATGAACCTGAAGATCGGTGTGTGTTTCCTGAAAGAATCATCAAACAAAGTTTTACAGGTACAAAATACATTTGTATCCCTTGAACAGTCGAATCAACCATTATAAAAACAATCTACGTATCTCCTCTTTCTTAAAAACTGTTCCACGCACCTATTTTAATGTCTAATCTTGAAATCATCAACTCTTTGGAGTTTAACCTAAGTTGAGAACTTAAAAACTCTTTTGAGCAGATAAAAAAATGAAAATTAGTAAATTCTTTTAGAGTTGTAAAGAAATGTTTAGGTTAAAGAGTCAAGTTGTTTTTTATACAGCTGATTTTTCTGTGTAATTTTGATCTTGAACTATTGGCTTGGAACAAAATATTTTACGGTAGATGTTCAATCATTGAAGTTGAGTGATTTGCCTCTCAGTTAGTTTTCTCAAGAATTAAACGCGGTGCATTTTACTTGTTCCGAAAATGATAGTATCGGAGTTTGGAGTTTGGCTGCAATCATGTCCGCCTACAGTAGCGCGCTGTCATGTAAAGTTCATTTTTGCAACTGCCGAACTCAAAAGATTTCTCCAATAAAAAAATGGTGTATGATATATTGAACACAAGTATAAAGAATGCATTGAGTGCCTCCACAAATAACGTTCAGTACTATGAAGTTTTTTTAAAGCATTTTTTCTGCATTTTCACTCTGTTATCTATATTAATAAAAGCGCCACTCCACTGACTGACATCTGTATCTCTGGATCGTTTGATTAGGATGTTCCCATTTTTGGCATGAGGGCTCCTTGGGGGTTGGTGACACGAGATAAGCGGCATTTTCCTTAGGGATGCATTCCACCCCAAGTTACACAGGTACATAAAAGTATCGTAAAGGAGGTAGCTCGGGGAGGATCTTCGACTTATCGATTTTCGAATAATCGACCTATCGATCTTTGACATATTGATTTTTGATCTCTTCGACTTATCGGTCTTTGATCTATCGATCTGCTATCTGTATTAATAAAAGCGCCACTCCACTCACTGATCTCTGGATCGTTTGATCGGGATGTTCCCATTTTTGGCATGAGGGATCCTTGGGGGTTGGTGACGGGAGATAAGCGGTATTTTCTCTAGGGATGCATTCCACCCCGAGTTACACAGGTACGTTAAAGGATCGTACAAGATAGTAAAAAACATTATGTTCATTCATTAACCGGGATAAAAGGAAAGATCCATCATCCCTCATCTCTTCGTTTATCCATCATCGATATATCATTTGATACAAAGCTGACCATATATACCAATCTGATAAACATTCCTGTCTTAATCTAATTATAAGTTACCCTGATTTTTGAAAAAACATCAGTGAAGGTTGCCAAATCTTTTCTATTGTGAACGGTAGAAATAATCTGACAAAAATTGAATCATAATACATCACCTAAGCACAAAATTATTTGGTTATTGAGGCAAAAAAGAAAAATTAAATGGTATGTTGATCTATTTTTTTCCTGAAAAATCTATGTTGTAATGTAAATTTCTCCTCTGTAAATCCCCAGCATATTTCCAGATTCGACTCTCTAGGTTGTATCCCTTTTCATGTCCTCACAATGTCAATAAAAGTAAATTGAGGTAATTTTTGGACGACTTTTTCAGAGGCTGCCAGGCATCCTGTTAATGAGGAAATTTTCAATAATGACATGGATCACTCGATGATGGACGGACACAATCCTCTGTCCCCGCCTTTTCCAACACCACCACCAACCCCTTTGCCTTTGGACCTTCCCATGAACGAGTCGCCTAAAAGTTTGAAAGATACTCAAGAAGAAACTGAGGAATAACAAGAGTGTCGGCAGAAGTAAGTAAAAAGCGCTGTATGAACTTTCAGGCGTCGGTAAACTTCCTTTGATAAAACATTAATTTATTGAAAAAGCTGTAGTTATTTTTCTTCCAATTTTTCGGACAATTATGTTTGCAAGTAAATCCAAAATATCTGAAACACCAAGGAAAAATATTTCTATCTAAATAATGTTTTTATCGGAGGAAATTTGGCAGCATTTTAATGTTCTTATGGCGATTTTCCATAGCACATCACAAGAAAATAGAATGGTTTGACTTTGATGCGAGAAGCTGAGGAAGAATATTTTTGAAAACAGTTACGTATATATTGTCTAAAATTTGAGGATTTTTGATGGCGAACCTGCTTTTTATTGTCATTATTTTGCTTTATTTTCCTCTGGTCAATTTTTTTTTTTTATTATTAATACCTAATGAAGCTTTTCCCTTCTTTTGATTTTTGTAATTTTCTTCATAAAAACTTTGTATAATATGCATGGTTTTTTTGATGAGATCAAGCATTTCTTGAAAATGATGATCAAAACACCCAGCTGTATCATAAGCGTAAAAATGTTATTTTTATCTTACAGTGATGAGTTTGTCTCAAAGGATAGTTTCTTTCAAAAAGTCTTTTTCAAAAAGTTAGCACGGCTTGTCATGATAAATATTTTTGCAGTAATGGATAAATCTTTCACTCGCTGATTTTACCGTAGACTTTTTTCCTTTTGAAAAACTACAGCCATTTCAGGCTTGTACCCATTGTCAGGTTTTTAAATAAAAGATGAAAATAAAAATGTAATTTTAAATTATTTTCATTTTTTGTTTTAGGTATATCATGACAATGTGCCCAAGTTTAAAATGGCAGCAGAGATTTTTAAGGAAAAAATTCTTCAGTTAAATCAGTTGAATTCAGTTCAGTTGAATTTATGCATTTCTAAATCAACAGTGCCGATAATTTTAAACAAAACTTGATTGTCCTTCCCTCAAATCATGATTTAACGAGTTCTTCATTTAATTTCTTTTCAGAATACCAAAAAATCCAGAGCAAGAAAACATTGTGTCTCTAGATAATGTCATAGCAAAAGCGTGGGAACCCATCCTTTTGGACCAAGGCAATTCGAATCGGCCTTTGGCAAAACGTAGAGTAAACAAGTTGGATATAAGTACAGTAGATATCGTTTAATACGACATCGTTAATACGACATATCGGCTAATACGACAAAATCCCGTGACCCTTGAATGTCGTATTAACCGATATCTACTGTAATTCATCTAGTTCGGTTAGTGCTACTTTTCTGAATTTCTTTTCCATTTTCCTCTCTCTGACTTGTTCTGCGTTAATTGTAATACCTGTAGAACTGTGATGCACATGACTTGGGTGCCTTTTACGTAGCTTCTAAAGCAGTGGCGTGGTGTGCTTTGCGATGTATCGATTGATCTGCCATTTAAACCTATGGAAAAGAATCGATAAACAGGGTGTTCGTAACGAACACCTTAATAATCGATTCTTTACTAAAGCTTCAAATAGGGAAATATTGGTAATCGATTGTTCACGCCAAGCCACTGTTCTAAAGGCCATTTTCTAGGAGCAAAAAATAACTTGAAAAATTGAGTTTGGTTCATCTGAGGATTGACTGATATAATTTGATGCAGGACCACAAGTTTTGTGTAAAATCAATCTTTTTTTTCATAATTGTTTATTTCTTTTTTAATACCCTCAAAAACACTTGCAGCATTTGATAGATGAATGAAATTTCTTAAATATCGATCGATCAAATTATCATGAGGTGGCAGGTGTTATGATTAATGAAACTCCACCAAATTAACTAATGCATAATTTCTTGAACATTCAAGCAACGAAAATGGCTGAAGTTAACTTCTAAACAAAATTTATCAGCGTTTTAATTTAGCATTGGTCACAAAAAATTTCCTGTTCTCAAGAAAAACAAGATTTTACTTGAATCAAATTGGGCTTTGTATACAAGTTTTTGTAGGCTTCTTAACCCATTGACTGAAAGCGACGAGTGGGACTCCTGCGCGCTGCGCCGGGCCGGATCTGAAGCGACAAGTCCCACTCGTCCTAAGACTTGGCAACATTATTTGCATTGTTTTGGGTGTCTCCCGACAGAGAGCGCCACATTTATCGACTCATGTGAACACAGTGACAAAACTTTCTCATATTTTCCCGATCTGGTCCATTATTTCCCCGATTATACGGTAATTTTCAAGTTTAGAAAATAACCCTCATTTTTCTTTTTGTAATAAAATCTCTATCTTATAATATAAGTAATCTGCGCTTCCTCTTGGGTTTGTAAACCAAAAAGAAATAAAAGGGGGGGGGGGAAGTCAAAATGAAAAAAAAGGAAGAAAAAAAAAATGGTGGTGGAAATGGTTAAAAGTAAAAATGGAAGTAATATTCATCAACCAGGCAATTTTTCTCTCTTTATAGTCCAGTAATAAGTAACCAATCAAATTTTTTTGAGTTAGTGGCTCTACAAGCCCCAAAAATCTGATTTTATAAGGTAAAGGTGAAATAAGCAAATCAGGGCAAAAATTTAAAATACTCATTTTGGGCTCGGAAACCCAAAATTAATTAATCAGTCAATGGGTTAACAAAACAGCTTTCCTTCTTCGTCCTGCGTTGTCCAAAGTGTAAACAACATCCAACTGCTAAGCCTAAGCTCCGAGATTGAGATTCGTGTGTGTTCATACCTCTGAAACTGTGAGAGTGATGTTTAGTGTGCAATTTATCTCAAATAGATCATGGTTTTCCTATGAGCAGGAAGTTTGAATATGCATATTGAAAAACGTCAATGTCTTGATAAGGAGTTATTTTTAATTTGTTCTACATGAAATTTTGATGACAATAAACAAGTGTTTTAATGTGCAAATTCGCACTTTGTCTTTTTAGTGGTCCATTAAAAGATTACTCAGTGTAATAAGTATTTTCCTCAATGACTTCCAGCATAACAAAAAAGTGACAAGAAAACTTCCATGCAATGATGAACCTGTTTTTTTACGATGTATTGTCTTGAACATTATCTAAACCAGTGAGAAATTTTCTCATTCATCTTTATCATTTATCATAAGTTGATTTCATTCTGTGTTCTACAGAGAAAAAAGAAGAATAGAGGAAAGACAGATACAGAGTCAGAAACGTTTATTGTGTCAGAAATGTTCACAAAGGGTAAATACTATCTTAACCAAAGCCACGGGCTTGATCCATGGGTTCTAGCGGAATTCCTCGCGGTACAGATGAAAAGACTGAAAGATGCTCCCAACAGAAAGAAAAAAATATTAGGTAAGTGAAACCATCTCTGAAAATAAGAGTTTTAATTATCTGCAGGAAAAGCTAAAGTGACCTTTGTCCACAAGAATTCAAAATTGAGGTGCTGTTTATAAAAAGGGTCTTTGGTGCCCAGGACCCCTTATGCAGGAAACAAAGTAACTGATTCTCATGATTGATTGTTAAAAATTTCAAAACTAATAATCCTCAAAAACAGAAACAAAAAAGAAAACATGGTCAGGCCGAAAATCTTTGTTGGATCTCATTTGAATAGTGGAATCCAAAACATTCTCCTAAGGTAATTGTACTCAATTTTTACTCATGCTCTGACCCTTATTTGTTAGAAGTTACAGTAGTCTTTCTTTTCTTTCTGATAGATTTAAAAAAATCACTTTAATGTGTCTGTCAGGAGAGTCTGCAAGAATTGATCGAATATGATTCGGAAGTTAGGGTAGCGAGTTCGTGAAAAGTCATTGAAAATCTGAAAAAGTCCGGGAATTTTGCTGCGGACTCTTGATTTCTTTCTTTCGATGGCAACATTTAATTATTCTCTATCACAACCACAAGCTCCATTGCGGAAATTAGAACTTTGATTGCTTGAATTTTGGATTTTTTCAATTTTTGGAAACTTAGTGAGAGAAACTTTTTGTCAAAAGCATTTTTATAAGAAATATCAGAAATAAAAGCATTGAAAATGCATGAAAAAGTCTGGGAATGTAACACTCATGTAAATGAAGAGCTTGTGCATTTTATACCTTTTCAAAAATTAATTTAACTATTTTGTCTTTGCATCTGTTTTAGAAATGTTAGATGCTGCTTCAGAGTACGAAGGAGGTGAGTTTTTTCTTTTGTTGACCGTTTTTCTGAACACAGATCAAGTTTGAAAGATGATTCGTCTTTTTCCGGACATGAGAACGCAATTTTATTCCAAGGTCGCAAAATTGGCATTGGTTTGCCAAGGCATTGGTTCATTTCCTTTTAAAGAAAGAAAATAGGAACAGAGATTTTGAAACATTGCAAACAAGATATGCATTTTTACAGTTTCACTGTTGATACGTACTGAAAATACTGCGGCTAGTAATGTGCTAACAACTACTTCTAGTTTTACTCATGGTGTCTAGAATGGGAAAACCGGGATTCACCAGGGAATGAAAATTTACAGAGAAAATCAGGGAATCTGTTCCAGAAACCGGGAATCTCTTGATCTATTTCTAATGCTTATGGATCATTTCGTTTTCAAATTTGGCGGTCTAATCTGATCGAGCGCTATTGTTGACTTCTTGCGTGACACATTTGAAACTTCAAATCATTAAAAGAATGGAGAAGCTTTCATTCACCCGATATTATAAACATCCGGAACGCTATCGGAATTTAAATCGATATTCATAAATGGAACTCTGGAGAGTTATATTCTTTTCCCCCAGAAAATCTCGGGAAGTAGGAGAGAAGTACGATTTCTTATCAGGGAATGAGCTCCTGTAAATAAATCAGGGAAAAATCTGGGAATAAGCCTGGTCAAAAATTCTAGACACCATGGTTTTCCTGGACATATTTACCAAGTTTGAAATTTATATTTTTTTATTTTTCAGTATCATCACAGAAGGTTTGCTCTATCACTCCAAGTAGAACACAAGCAGATTTCGGTCAAGGTGCAAATCCCTCTGCATATATTCTACCTGTGTCTGCAGTTGTACCATGCCTAAGTTTTTTCGTACGTTGTCCACTTTTTGGAGGAGCCTCCAAGCTTAACTTAGTTTGTCATCAGAGGACTCATGAAATGCTGTTCCAAAACGTCAGAGTTTTAAAGAGGTGAGTTATTGAACTTGTACATGTTTCTTTGAACTATTTTAACGAGGTTTCTGGTGGTCTGTGGAACCTGAAAAGTCAGAGACTTTAATGGGGAGCTTGAACAGTCAAGGAACTAAAGATTGTGAACTTTAAGTCCATCTATTATGTACACAGCTCATTTGTAAAACTGAATTACATTTTTCTGCTCTATGAAAAGAATATTCTGGGAGAAATTCAAGCCAATGTTGGTTTCGTCTCCTTTCAAAATATAAAATAGGGGCAGAGATTTTAAAACACTGCAACTGCATTTTTACTTTTGATACGCAACCAAAACACTGTAGCAAGGAATGTGTTAATAATAACAACCTACTCTGTTGTGTTAAGGATAGACGCTGTACGAACATTCACACTTTACCAAATCTCTCCCAGTCAAGAAGTAATTTTTGAGGTAACTAAGGAATTTTTTTCCCTCGAAATTTTCTATCCAACTAATAATTTTATCTAAAATTGCGAATCATCTTCTTTGAAAATTGGGAGGAGTATGTTTACGAATTTCCCTTAAAATTCTTGCTTTTATCAAGATAGATTAAACAACATATAAATGCTCATAAGGCGTTCTTTTTTACTACAGCAGTAATCTGCTGTATTTATCCGGCTTGAAATTCATATTGTTTTGGTTTTCAGCCGGCATCATTATAGTGGGTTTCCTCTACCACTCAAAGTAGAACACAAGCGTTCTTGTTCAAGGTGCTAATTCCTGTACATAAAGCTAAGTATTGGCGGTTATACCATGCCCAACTACCTCACTGTGTTTACTAGTTTTTGGAGGAGGATCTAACCTTAATTTAATTTAGCAGCCACATCTTTTCAACTTAAAGTTCTTAGAATTCTAGTTAGCCAGAAAGTTCTTAAAGATGTATACTATGCACATGCATATTCTCATATTTCATCCTGTATAGCCGCATGGGGTAGTTCTAACAAACTGAATGACATTTTCATCTGGCAGAAAAAGATCATCAGAAGAATCTCTGGTCTAGGCAGAAACGAGTCGTGCCGATCCAAGTTCAAAGAAATGAATCTACTAACGGTCCCAAGCATCTATATCTATCATGTGCTTAAATATGTTTTTCAAAACTTTGACGAATTCAAAACTTTCAACAATGTGCATTCTCATAACACTCGGAACAAGTCCAACATAAAACTTGAAAACGCAGTAGATCCCCTACTCAGAGAAGGGAGCAGAATGTATAATAAACTTCCCAAGCACATCAGGGAAGGAGATGGGAACAAATTATTGAAACTAAAAGTGTATTTAATTAATAATGAATTCTACTCTGTAGACGATTTCTTCGATCACAATGTAACAAATTAATGCATAGTGATTTAGATGTAATATTGTTAACATAAGATTTAAGTATCAAATTTATGTTAATGTGACGTGTACGATAACTGCCTGTGTCTATGTACAAAAAGTTGCAAATAAAAATAAATAAAAAACCTTTACATTTTTTTTAAAACTTCAGAGATCTTCCGCTCTTTTCGAAGGATTTTCTTTGAGAATTTTAAACCACGATGTTGGTTCGGTATCTTTTTAAGAAATAAAATAGGAGCAGAAATTTTTGAAGCAACACAACTGATATACACTATTTGCAGTTTCACCATTGCTATGTACCTGAAACATTGTTGTGTCGCTGAAAATTGTAGGCAACTTATTAACCATAACTTTTACTACTGTACTGTATTCTTCCAGCTTGAAATTTTCATTGTTTTATTTTTTAGGAGGTTTCATTAGATTTTCTCTACAACGCGAAGTTGAACACAAGCAGTTTTTGGTCATGTTCAAGGTGGTAATTCCTCTACGTAGTGCCTACAAGTGTCGGCGGCTATAGCATCCCTAACTTGCTTACTGTGTTTTCTATTTTTTGAAGACTGATCTGCCTTTAACTCAGCCAGTCGTCAGAGGACTGTTTAAATACTGACCCAGAACATCCAGTTGAAAAGAGGTGAGTTCTTGGTCTTGCTTCTATATTTTATAATCTTTACCAAGTTACCAGTGGTCTGCAGAACCCAGAAAGTGAAGTTAAGGTTTAATTGATGTGCATACAGGCAGTGTCGAAATATGTGTGTGTATGTCAAAAGTGTGATGTCATTCCTAATAGATGAGATATTTCTAAGGAGAAGAATGATTCTACTTTCTCATGGCAAGCTAAAAACCTTAATTTTTTCATCATTTACACTTAGTTTGCATCTGACCACAGTTTTGAATATGGCACTCATTTATTAAGTCTTAAAAAGCTGAACCACAGTGTGTTTGAGTACATTAGAAACATCCACTTCCATCCAACAAAGAGTCAATGCAAGAACTTGCAATCTGCCCTGTCCAAAAAGGATGGATAGAACACTTTTAATGAAAGCAATGAGAATGAAAAACTGGGAAAAATTAGAATGTTCAGGAGACGTCAAAAACTGCACAAAGGTGAAATGGTCAGTGTAAAAAAGCTTTTTAGTGCCAAGAAAGGTACATGGAAAGACACTCAAAACGCTAAATTGCAATGGATGCACTGTAAGTACGCATGGATGCGCTACTGTGCAGTTTAATGAGTCCCCTGAACATTAACATTTTTCTAAGTTAGCATTTTTTCATCCTCACTGATTCAATTACAGCCCTTAAAGCAAACATAGAGTCAGTATTTTGAAGTGGGTTAAAGGAGAATTTTTCCTTTACAATTTTTTTATTTCATCATTAGCCTAGTTTTACGAAATTATAACAGGAAAGAACTTTTTTTATCTAACTATAGAAAGCGCTGCAAGGGCCAGCAAAAAGGAAAGTAACCTCAAAAGATAAAAAATGGTGCGGTTCTACCGTTCCAGAAATTTGTACCCCACAGAGCTTTCAACGCATCCTATTGATCGAGGCTTGTAGCCGTTTACCACGCACTCCCTCTAACTCTGAACGATTGGCCAGTGCATCTTGTCCCTGTATCAGTACACGCTGGAAAAAATCAATTTAATAAGCCTTAATGATTTGATGGATTCCACAATTAAAGCAGTACATTTCAGAATGCAGCTTTTATTCAATTTCAATTCAAAAGTTTCTCAGCAATTCTAATTATTTTTATTTCCGCATTTTCCAGATGGGCAAAGAAAATTTGAATTCCCAAATAAATTGGGAAGCATTGTTGGCTAGTGGAGTGCCAATCAGCTTTGACTTCAACGTCATGGATCATGTACCTGATGGTAACTACACCTATGTTCTTGTGGATACCTCTGATTCTTTTTTGCTTCAAAATTTTCCGCAAGATCCACCTCACCAAGATCCAGTCGTTGAACTTAACAAAACTAGTTCTTCTGCTCTGCCTGTACAAGACTCAATTTTTCAAGATCCAGTTGTTGATCTTACCAAACCTACTTCTTCTAGTCTGACTCTACAAGAATTGATTTTTCAAGACCCTCTTGTCGAACGTACCAAACCTAGTTCTTCTATTTTACATACTTCTCCTCTATCGTCCCAAATTTCTGTTCAAATTGACTCTCCTAAATCGAAAAAAAAAACGTATTAATTAAAGACAAATGAACAAAATGGCCGCAGATGCAGGGTCCAATAAATTAATGAAGCCAAATCCATGCTGTGATAATACTTCCTGTTATTAAAATTGTAAAAGCATTCTTGAAGAAGATAGGAAAATAATTTTTGTTGAATACTATGTAGTCTCCAAGACTATCACTCAAAGAGGAATTGGTTGTTAAGTTGTATGAAGCAGATCCCTGTGAAAAGGCATAGAAAGAAGGGTGGTGTGGTGAGTCAAGCCGCTCCTTTAATACAGAATATAAATTAAACATTAATGGCATTCGACAAATTTTTTGTCTTAAATTTTTATGTGCCACCTTAGATGTCAGCCTAATGGCCTTCCGCCACGCTCTGAACACAAGTTCCACTGGCAATCATGCCAAAACTGATGCCAGAGTTAAACATACACTTTCCAACAAAGCTGAAACTGATCGGATTAGGTATGCCAAACAATTCATTGACATTATTCCGGCAGTGCCATCACATTACTGTAGAGAAAACGTAAAAAAGCCTGTTGAGGTAGCTTAATTAAAGCAGTGGATAATATGTAAGAAAGGAAGGCATTGAAGAGAGTTAAGATGACCGAACAGTGATTTATTCTAGTTATCACATTATGTAAGAAAACCTGACTACGCTACAGCACGCAGTCTCACACGACTAGGTTAGTACTCCGTACTACCAACTTAACAGTTTTACACTGCATTGCCAACTTGCACTTCAACAAAGCCCTATCTGCCATCAGATATTGGAAACATTACCAATTCGTATCGGTTGTATAAATTAAATTGTATCAAAAATTATAGTCTACCTATTTTAGGTAGGGTTTTCCGCAACGTTTTTAGTCAATTTAATTTAGGATGTCATGTACCCAAAAAAGACAAGTGTGAAAAATGTATTAGAGTGTCGGATTTAGGTGAGGAAAATATTAAAAGAGCAGAAATGGCTACGTATAGACTCCAGTGGAGTAAGGTCACTATTTACATGTATCATTTGATCTTCAAAAAGTCCTCAGCACTCCCCATGGGATAACATGCTACTGGGATTTTCAAGGAAAGTTTCTGTTTACAATTTACAGTGTATGAGTGTAAAACTTTAGACAGTTTTTGCTTCCTTTGGAATGAGACTGAAGGTAAAAAGGGGGCAAATGAAATTTGCCAGCCTTGTTCCGATATTTAACAGATCTAGATGCTAGGGGCATAGAAAATCTCATAATGTACTGTGATAATTGCACTGGATAAATCAAGAATCAGTTCTTAATTTTTATGTTTCACCATTTTTTGTTGAAAGCTAAGTTTTTAAAAAGAATTCATCTGAATTTTCTTATTCTAGGCCACACATATATTCCTGAAGATAGTATTCATGCCACGATTGAAAATTTTGTTGGAAAGAAAGTAATTTATGCCCCCTCTAAATGCTCACTACAATATCGCTCAGTCGTAAATCTAAACTTCCATACCGTACAACATCCTTGACCTTCGTTGATTTTCAAGACTGGGCTGAAACGGAAAAATCTTATAAAATGACTTGTGTAGAAAGTAGAAAACAAAATTTAAATATTTCAAAGGTAAGCTCCGTTGTTTTCACAAAAAATCAACTCATTTCTGTTTATTACGGTTATAAAAACCCTACAAGTGAATCTTTTCTCATTGAGTCGAAACTTGGTAGTATTCCTTTTCAGCCAAAACAGGCCTATAGTGAAAGGTTACCTATTAGTACATCGAAATGTAAAGACCTCATGAAATTAGTACAAAAAAAAAATATACCAGAAGCATATGCACCTGAGTACAAGAAAATGCTGTATGGAAAAAATGTTATTGACACCCTTCCGGAAACGGATGAAAAAGATGTAGATGGGCCAGAATCCAGTAAATTATACAGTTCCTTATAAATCGATTCGATGCATCCAATGGGTCAGTTGTGCTGGCCACAAACTTGTGTTGATGCTTGATTCATGCAGAATAGCTAGCAATAATAAGTTGTGTCCAAACAGCAATTTTCTACGATCAATACTGACCGAGATATTGCCATTTGAAAAGTTGAGTTTTTGACGTCATCCACCACGGTGTTGACACTTTTAGCTTCTTCCACCTTGCTTTCATCAGTCAGTGTGACGCACATTTGCACTGGTTACTAAACATGAATTTCTGATGAAAGCAAGGTGGAAGAAACCAAGGGTGCCACCACCGTGGTGGATGACGTCAAAGACCCGACTTTTCAAAGGGCGATATCTCGGTTAATATTGAATGTAGAAAGTTGCGGTTTGGACAGATCTTATTAACTTTAGCTAATCTATAAGAATTGAGCATTAAAACACGATTCTGTGACCAATGCATCTGACCTATTAATATTATAACTTATAAGATATTGTACCAAATTTGTTAAGGATGTTTTTTGATCCTTTCTTAACTGTAATGTTTTATGTATGTTCCTGTTATGTATGTAGATCCGATGCTCCTATGAGGAATTAAGGGCTTTTCTGATGGATGCTTCTTAATTTCTTTCTTACCTCTGATTTTTTATCAGTACAGTGAACAAACGTTAATAATCATTAAAAGAACTATGATTAGTATCATATTTTATAATTCCTATTTGTTGATTACAAATGATGCTTTTGTTGGAATTGGTATTATTTTTCTGAGAGTTTCTATTTTCTTTATTAATCCTTACTCTGTTGGAAACCTCGTGGGTAGAGCGCCACAAGTCAACTGTGATAAAAATTTCAAAATGCTCACCTCTCTCTGTTGTTTTTATAATTATAACTATGTGTTACCTGTAATCGATTCATTAAAAAAGGGTGTCCTATGAAATTGTTCCTAGCTCTGAAAATCAATGACAGCACATTTTTGGAAACGTGCAGTCATGTTTATATGTTGATGCGATGCTCTTATGAGGAATTACGGGCTTTTTTGATGAATGCTTCTTAATCCTGTCTTACCTCTGATTTTTTTATAAGTACAGTGAACAAACGATAATACTCATGAAAATAATTATAATTAGTTTTGTGTTTTTTAATCCATTTTGGTTGGTTACAAATGATGCTTTTGTTGGAGTTTTATTATTACCCTGAGAGTTTTTATCTTCTTATATGGATTGCATTTTGCAAATAGGAACCAGCGCAATTACAGGGTTGTAAAAATGTTGCTTCCTTATAAATACTTAAGCAATCTCCCAGAACAGCAAGTAGCTTTGGCTTCCGATGTAAAAATTGTTAATTTTAAGAGAAGATAATTGTGTAAATTTTAATACTGTACTTACATTAAGTATTTTTAAGAGAGAAGGAGAAGTTGCACGGTTTTTAAAACAGTGTAACAGCGTTGGTTATTTTTTGCTAAATGCAATCCATTTATTAATCCTTTCTGTGTTGTTTTAATAATCATAACTATGTGTTACTTGTAATCAATTCATTCAAAATGTTTGGTTACTTATTTCTCCTTTCTGTCGGAAGATATTATTTGAAGTGACTGCCTGTAGAAAGGCGTATTATAAAACTGTTATTGCTTTTTTGATGGATACTTTTAGATCTTTTCTTACCTGTACTGTTTTATTTTGTCACCTTCCGGCGAAAGTATCACAAGCGCCATCCAACGTTTAAAAATTTCCGCTGCCATTTTATTTTCTTACAGAGAAATTGTTCAACGAAGTTGACCGAAAATTTCGCTCGGTGCTACCGATTAAGTTCAGTGAAATTTTCAAACAGATTCAACCAAGAATTTCTCTTTAAAAAAATAAAATGGAGGCAGATATTTTTAAATGTCGTATGGCGCTTGTGATACTTCGGCCGGAAGGTGACGAATGTACCCGTGATCGATTCATTCAAAATGGTTGATATTTTTTTACTTATTTCACCCTCCAGTCTGAAGGTATTATTTGAAGAGATAGCCTGTGGAAGGGCGTATTATAAAATTTTTAAAGTTATTTAATGATAAACTAAAATTGTTTATTCGAACTGTAAATATCTATCTTTATCTACAACTGAACTCAAGTATACAGTAACAGTAACTTCGTATACTGCATTTTATCTTCAGTTCCTTATTGTGTTCAATCTTTTTTTCTAAATCTTAGAGGAATAATTTTTATTTTTTGATTTTCGCACCTGTATATTTATAGTTTTTGTTGCATAAAATGCAATCTGCCTTGTGATACTGTTTATGGCTGTTAATTAAATCATACGCTCTTCTTTGTACGCCTAATAATAAATGCATTTTTGTACAACTATAGTATGTGAAGTTTTTAGTTTTACTGCAAGCCCTCTTTTGCCTTCTGTACTCTTCTAACTTTCAAAGGTCTTAATTATTTGATTGAAACAAGAAAAGGAGAAGAAGAAAACAATTTTCAATCTATTTTCTTTGAAACGTGAGATATTTGGAGAGCTAGGCGCAAGTTCAGATTTTGAAAAAAAAAAAATAAAAAATAAAATAAATAATTAACCAAAAGAAATGAAAAGGTTTAAAGATAGTTGTATTGGATGCTCTAATGAAGCTAGTCGCAGTGTGACACTTTTTACAGTTGAACATCAAAGCATCATTTTTAAGCTGCATAATTTCTGGTCAAAATTCATTTCAACCATTTGGTGCCATGAAATTTAGAAATTCAGACTCATTTTTCTCAAACGAATAAAAACTGCTTCTTTGTACTCTGACCTCCAAGGATCAATAACTAGAATCCAAGGATCCTTAGAAAACTTGAGTCCCTTTATTTCAGTGGAAAAACACTTTGAGAATACGAACACGCTAGAATATGGGTGGAAAATTAGCATTAAGTGCGTTTTTCTATAAAATATTGAAACTGTTTTAAGATGCCTCCCCCAAATCCCCCGATTTTGAAAGATGATTAGCTGGTCTCTAATTTTTTGGCAGCACATACTAAAGTGAATATAATTTGCTATGCTGCTCTTATAACCCCGGATCTTTCGGCTCATTTAATGTATTGCCGAAGTGCCCTTTTACAGGTCGGTGGGACCTTTTTGGAAATAGGTCCGGAAAAGAGGACCAACATTTCTCGTTTCACATATCTTGAGAGTGTTTCACGCCAATTTTCATGAAGTTTGGTGTGTTGAAATTTGTTTAAATCGATTTATAATTCCGGATCTCTTGGCTCATTTAATGTATTGCTGAGTCGCCCTTTTGGAGCTCGCTGGGCCCTTTTTGAAAGAGGGTCCGGGAACACTCGTGACGATTAGTGCCTTAAATGGTAGGCGATAAGGCAACACTGCATGAGGCCCCTCAACAATAACATAACCTTACTTTTTCATGTTGCTACTTGCTCTCGCTCTGTGCATTTGTCCATGAAAGAAATAGACTATTTCTATTTCTGTTTTCTATTCTATTCTATTTCTTTCATGATTTGTCCCAGAGGCAAGAGAAATGGGAATAGTCGACAACATTGTAAAGCTCAGCGCTGCTGGAGTAGTGGCAAAAGTTGTTACTACAAACAGCTGTTTCCCTCCCCAACCCCCTCCAACCGTGAGGTCCATCAGAATTTGACATTTCTCCAGAAAAATAATCCTGGTAAACTAAGTGTGCCACAAAAATTCCGTGATATCCTCCAAATTATTTGTTTTTTTCCTTTATTTCAAAGAATCCAGTTAGTTCCTGTCTTAGTTATCAGTAAGAGCTACGTGTAATTCGTTCTGTCCTTTATCATTATGATAATCTGAATGTTCAACAGTGATAAGAAGTCAACATATTTCAGGTATGTTCAGGCAAATATTTTTGAAATTGATGATTATTCCTTGCATCTACTCTGTCTACCAGTTAATCAATGATGATTGTGAGAATGACCTTAATTTTCATTCCAGACCATGAAGCGCTTGAAAGCGGGTTACAGACGTACTTGTCCTGAAATTGTATCTTGTATTGATTTTTCCACAATACGACAGCATGACAGTTTTTCATGACAGCAGTCTCCCTGAAAATATTAAATTTCCACTATTGCTATTTTTATTTTTGGTGTATTGTCAAGATAATCATCTTGGATGTAATCATTCCCTGTGCATCCGGACCACCAACACCTGTTGACGTTGCTGAACCAATGGTGGAGTTAGTTTCAAGAAATCATAGCCCTGTATTTAATATGTGAGGTTTGTAGGCTCAGCGCATAGGATTCAAAGCATTAACTTTTATAAATTAGGTTTTGCGTAAATGATTTAAGAAGCCTATGAATTTAAACGTTCATCATCCATTGCAAAGTTTGAGTCCAAGGGTTTTTCTCTTTACCCACATGAATCAATACAATCTTGGCTACTTTCATCTCCAACTTGACCCTAGCAATGCTGATGGAATGGGCCTGCTATGTTTTGTTCGTTCAAGATGGTTGGTGATTGCAGTTGCAACTACTGAGAGGTGTTGTTAGCTAAATTTGCACTTGTTTACACTCTGTTTTTAGGGACCCCAACATAGCTGTCCAATAGGGATCAAGGATTGACCACGCTTACGATTGACCTACGGTCGATCCTCCTCGGCTGTTTGAAAATTGCATCACGATTACTTGCAAGCAGAATGTAAACAAGTGTCAATTTAGCTAACGACACCTCTACTGTCTTGTTTCTTTGCAATCTGTCCCATCAGTGGGTCGAAAGAAAGCCCTATCAATGATGATGGTATTAAATTACGTATTTCAGCTGGTTGTATTGCAAATCTCCTGTCACAATTTTCCCACTTTTTTGCCCAAAATTCAGTGTAACTTCTCTTTGTTCTTTCAACAATTTTACCTTAAAGTTATGTACAATCATCTCAAGCAGTATTTTCTTGAGATAACAAAATCCAAGAAGAAATTTTCAAACACTGCAACCGAGAACTAAGGTTTGGTATGTTTGCCATTGCCTTATCACTCCCTGGTTTCCTGTAGCAAACCATCTATAGCATTTAACAGGAACATTCTTTCATGCCTTTGAAGCAAGGAGAAAAGGCAGGGAAATGGTCCTCTTTGTTTTGCTTTGAATTGTGAAACGTCAAATATTCTAAGTGAACAAAAATCTTCTTCCAGGGAATATAGTAGAACAGATTTTACCCTTCCATGCCGAACCAGTGGTTCTTATCAGGAGGAAGAGGACAAAAAAGCAGGTCTTGTTGTGGGTAGGAACGTAAATCTATTTTATTCCGCCTGAACTGGACTCCAAACTTTGGCTAGTAGTGAAATTACTACTTACCCAAAGAAAGTGTTGTTTGCTTCTAGATCTATGACAATTAATGTTTTCTGATCCTTTGTTTCAGTCATCTGTCAGAATAATGCCGTGAAAAGGATTCGCAAGAAGAGATGGATCTCCTTCTTGGGTTACTCATTGAGCCCAAATTTCAGTTATATCCGAAGCGTTTCTGTAAATATCATGTACCCTAATTTAATTTAACCTGTCATGTGGAAAGTTGCAATCAAAGTTCAAATTTACTGTAGCCCTTGAATCCACCAAGAGCCTCCATGATTATCTGCTCTAGTGCGATAGCTTTGGGAGACAATTTCGCTTTAATGAATGTCAACGCACCAGTATCTGTCGAAAAAATTGTTCAGAATGACGGAGGAGTGTTCGAATTTACAGAAGATGGCCAGCATCATCCGTTTCTGAATGGTGTCATTGACTCTCCGACAGGAGGAGCTAAGAAATCTTTGTCTCAGCAGACTTGTGGTGAAGCGGCCGACGATTCTAACGAAAATAGTCCGAGGTCCACCTCCATTGAAAATGGATCGTTATGTAAGCTTACCAAAGACAACCCAATTTCCATACCAAAAAACTTGGAACTGGGGAGAAGTGTCTGTTCGTTCTCCGAGGAGACTGGAGAAATGCTAACCATTTCGACCGAGCAGAATGGTGTGGATGAGTGTATGAAAAGTGACACAGAATGCTTAGAAAAAAAGCTAGACTCAAATGTTCCATATGCAGATCTCAACAGTGTGAACTACAAGAATTCCATCAACTTACCTGCTTTAATTGACACAACGTCAAGTTTGAGCAGTACTTTAACGAGAATGGTCTCAGAAACCGTGAATAGTGCAGTATGCGAATCACCTGGTGTCCATAAAATTCCAATGTTGAATAATTCTGATGCTCTAATAGAAGCAACTGCCCAGTCATCTGAGAATGTCAAAACTGCTCTTACTCTAAATAATTTCAATAATAGTATTAATGACTTGGTATTAGAGAGTCACAATCCTAAAGAATATATGGATGTCACAGATGAACTGAACTTATTACTGAGGCATTCTGAAGGGGATGTAATGCTTAATGAGCAAAAGAATGCATCAAGCTCAGAAGGTGAAGGAGAGAACAGCACAGGAAGTAATAGAGCGGACGAAATCGACCTGAATAATGCTCAAGCAGAAAATTCAGTATTAAATTTATCACCAGTTAAAAATTCTGAAGGTTTAAGAAGAACCCTTGAGGATCTGTCAGAATTAGATCAGGACCCCCAGAAACAGCAAACAGTCGGTGAGCCACACGACGAAATAAATTCCATGAATATTCAAGACTATGCAAATTTGAAGGTCGAATGCAGCCACTATAAATCAGAAAACGAACAGTAAGCATTTAAATTTTCTTTATCTTAATCCTGTACTAACCATCTAGAATATATGTTTTTACCCCTTGTAGGTTCTAAGATATCATTTTTATGATGGAAAAAAAAATTACGGTACGGATGCACTGTTGAATGCTGTACTTTAAAAAAAAAAAATTAAAGTAGAAAATAAAGTACGCAACACTAAATGACACGAGTCATTTTTTTTATGAAAAAATGTCTCACTTTCCATTCACATTATAATAGCCCACAATTTTTTTCTTCTTGTGTTTTTACTTACAAGTTTTTTCTTTTTTTCAGACTTCAGCATCGGTTATCAATTTTAGAATCCGAATTGAATTCATTCAAAGCCCAACAGTCTCAACTCTTGTCAACAATTGAACAACAGGAGAAACAAATCAATCAGATCAATGAAAACGCCAAGCGACAGCAAGAAGTTGATGCTAAATCTTACGAAAAATTTAAACAGGAATTAGAAATGCAGAATGAAAAGGTGGGTTTGCTCTTTAGCACCTCACTTCGTCTTCATAATCCTGCTCTATTTTGAAACATAGAGATGAAAATTTTTCAACAGTCTATCATTAAAAAACCATCAACTGCTATCTCAATCAAAAAAGGGAAGAATATGAAAGTGTATTTTTTGTCTTGGAACTGAAAAATTATCCTCCTAAAAATTTCCTTCAATCAAAAATTGATGTTTTTTAACGATGAGTTAAAATGAAAACATCTTTTATATTCCCCTTCTCTTAAAAAAAAAAACGTAATACTTGCCTCCACTTATCCTATTCTCCTATTTTTACCAAAGAAAGATGGAAACTAAAATTGTAAGAACAAGCAGTGAAATAATTTCATCAGTAAGAAAACCATAAAATGGCCGGAAAATATTGGTCAACTAATTTCCCGTCCGCAGTCTGCAGTATCTTCTCTCAATGTACATCATAGGTATTCTACATAGGTTGTTACGGTCAGTTTCCAAGAATGGGCAGCCCGAAAAAAAGAAAGAAAAGAAAAAAAATCCAATTTGGCATGTTACTCACATCAGTAAGTAGTTCTTACTACTGCAGAACTTGATCAACCACCTTTCTCCTTCTTTTCAAAACAACTTGCGTTACATAATTTGTAGATAGCTTCAAAGGGAAAAGTCAAAAACATTAAATAACGTAGACCGTGTATCCTGTGTTACGGGAGGCGAGACAACTTTTAAAAATTCGCACGCCGATGAGTGTTTGCACCTACCCGCATCGATGAGTTCCTGTATCCGAATTGCGCACATCTGCGCTTGTGCAGTAGCGGCCCCGATGAATTTTTGTCTGACTGTGAGGCTTTTTTCTCGGTTTGTAATTGGTTTGGAAAAGTGAAACTTTGCAATTTGGTTGTAAAATTACATGCTCTCGAACTTTGATCCTAGAAATTTTGTCTGAAAATGGACTCAAAACGAGTTATTAGTGAAAGACCGAGTGGGCGAATGGATTATCCATGGCTTCTTTGCAGTCTCTTCGAGTGCTTGGGACACACCCTCTCTCTCCCTCCCCTCCCGCCCATGATGGTGTTCCGAGAAACTTGCCACGCTTGGCCTGCACAAAACCGAGCCGGATGCACGGTCTACGTGATTCAATGTCTTTGGGAAAAGTGAACCGTGGAGTCAATGGGCTTTCGGCCGTTTCAAAATATTTTTAAAGGCATCAGTTTCTGTTTTCCTTTTTGCAGCTGAAAAAAGAATGGGAAACAATGAAGCATGAAAAAGAGCTCAGCGTCATGAAGTACGCCAAGGGTGAAATGGATGTCATCAAGCTTCGAGAAAAAAGCGAAGCATTTCAAAAAAAGTTACTAGAGGTCACGAAAGAAAGAGATAATGCGCATGCAAACATGAAGCAGTTAATTTCCGACAAAGCGAAGTATTCGCAAATGTATGACAATAAGGTGAGTGAAACCGAATGTGTACGTAATGTGTCTAAGGAACGCAAAAAATTTCTGCACCCCCGATTTATATCTATTGTATCCAAACCCATAATTTTCAATGTTGCCACAGTCAGGGAATCCTGGAAAATGTCTGGGAATTTTAAAGTCAGTAAAAACTGGGAGGTGTCCAAGAAAAGAACAATGGTGTCAGAGGAGAAGTATTAAATCCCATTAATTTACTTTCTAGAGTGTGTCTGAAGTTTCGAACAACGAATTTTGAGCATTCTGGTTTGGAAGTGGCGATTTTCAACCGCCCCGCATAGTGCCAAAAATCAGGGAATCGTACAGAAATTTTTCAGAGGATTTTAGTTTTCTTTGTGACAATTCTGAATTTGTATTAAATGGATTTTCAGTTGTGTACCTGTTATATCAGTAAATGAAATATGTACCATTATTTTCTTCTTTTAGTGTTCAGAAGTTCGAGTAGCTCATAATGAGATAGAACAGCTGAAGTCTGACCTTAATTCTAATAATAACAAGTTAAAAAAGACACAGAACAAATTGAAAGAAGAGCAAGAGAGCCATAAGGTAAGAGATAAATGTTTTTCTTTCTCTCTCTCTAAAGTCAAGGAAGTCTTTAGGACACCATCTCACAGTGCTAAATTGTTATAAAGTACCTATTCTTAAAAAAAAAAAAAAAAATGAGTTGGTTTAAGTACCTAGATAGATCTGATTCAGATCCAGTAGATGGTCCTTTTTATTGGCGAAAATATTCATTGATTAGAGTGCCAGTGAGAAAAAGTCAAGGTGATTCGCCAAGCTTTCTGGCGTTGTCGAACTGGCATGCGATATATCGCATCAATTATGCCAAAATTCTCGGTTGATTTTGAATTTTTAGCCAGGAAAAGGCTGACAGCCCCTGCGCATATACCTAAAAAATCGTTCTAAATAAAAAAAGTAGCAAAATTCAGAGTTATGAAAGCAGAATTCTGTTTGAAAAAAAACCTTGCATTCGATACAGAAGTCGATTACTGCATCGAATGCAAGATTTTTGTTTCAAATGATATTTTGCTTTTATTTCTCTGAATTTTGCTAATATTTTGGTTTAGAATGATTCTTTAGGCTCATACACAGGGCTTACATCCTCTTGTTAGCTAAAAGTTCAAAATCTGCCGAGATTTTTTAACATGATCAATGAGATGTATCGCATGCCAGTTTACCACGTCAGAAACTTTGCTGAATCACCTTGAAGCAAAAAACGAGACGGTTAGTTGTCCTAAACTGTAGTTTCTCCTCATTGATGATGAACGTAGGAAAGCATGATTCTTGGTTGGCAAGTTCATGAACTTCTCACCATACCTCATTTGAACGTAGAAATAAAATCGTTCCTCATTCTCTCGTCGCTCCCATCTGTCCACTGTAATCTACGTAAAACAAGAAGATATTGTCCCTTCGAATCGACTGTATCTTGATCAGTGCCAGCATTTTTTTGTGTCCTTCTACAGACATTTTCTATTTTTATAAATTCATGTGTTATTCAGTGTTCAGTATGGAAATATTACAAAAAAAATTCTGTTCATCCCAGAATGTCATTTGCCATTTCCCTATGCACGTAAGTGTTTTTACGATGAAGTATTAAAAGTAATTGTTTTGTTTTTTTTTTCATGTAAGGCTGTTCACTTAATTGCACTGCAAAATTAAATGGAGAAACAGGTATCAGCCACAAATGCAGGTTTAATCCCTAAATAAGGCGTTTGTGGAGGAACTTAGGATTTGCCGGGGAATTTTTTTGACTGATGTAGCAAACCTTTGAATCCTGTTCTTTTTTTTTTCAGGAAACGCAGAGTAAGCTCGATGAAGTAACTAGTACAATTGAATCCGCAAAAAAAGAAGCAGAACAAGTGAAACTGGAAGCTGAAGCCAGCATAAAAAAATTTAAAGTTTCACAAGAAAATCGAGCCTTTGTCCTAGGTTTGTCAGTTTTCTATCTTTTAAAGCGTTTTTTCTTTCCTTTTTTTTCATTAAACACCGTAATTGCCAATGTGCGCTACGCATTTATTTACAATGACCTACCTGCTCATTTTTTCTAATGAATTTGAAAAATTTAAATAAAAATATCAAATATCACCAGGAATGTTCTTTCTTTTCCTCAACATGACGAGTAATTACTGTTTACCCTAAACAATTATCATATAATTCATTCATATAATTCATTCTCACATAAATGAATTTTTCGAATCGCAGTTTATTATTTTGAACTTTTATTATATTTTACGTACAATGTATTGTAGTTTTGTAGTTTTTTACTTACTGACAGTTAGTTGCCTTGGTTTTTTCTATCTTCTGATTTTCACATGGAAAACAGAAGTTACTGAATCAACATTCCGAGATTTTAAGAATCTAATGATAACGCTGGAATGTTGATATAAGCACTCTGGCTATTTAAGGAACATCACAGCAACTTTGAATTACCAACCAAAGAGTTCGTATCAACATTCCTGAGTGCATAAAAGCAGGTGCTAGGCACGGCTCACGTTCTAGTAGAGTTACTGCTCTCTTCTGTAACACCAGGGTGTCTATAAGTCCGGAAAGTCCGGAAATAGTACTGATTTTTCAAGGGCGGTCCGGAAGACCTGCAAAAGTGCGTAAATTCCGCAAGAAGGCCCGGAATTTTTCTCAGTTTTGGTCATTTTTGTCGCAATTTGAGCGAGAAATTTAAATTTTTCAAATTTTGTCAAATGAAGGTACCGAAAAAGTACTGAATTTTTCTGATGAGGAGGTACTGAATTTCTTGGGAATGTAGTGAAAAAGTACTGTATAAGTACTGATTTTTGGCCAGCCTGTTTTAGTAGACACCCTGGTGACACAGACAAACTCTTTCGATGTTGGGCTCAAAAGTTTGTGGTTTGAATGAGTCATTTCAAATTTTTCGCAATAACTCTGCATCAAGTGTGACTGACATATTATTTCATATGATTTAATCATGATATTTTTTTTAATTCCAGAACAACAATTGAAAGAAGAACAAGCAAAATTAATTCTATCGCGGGCAGAGAAGGAAGATTTGGACAAGAAAATTCAGACTTTATCAGCTAAGCTCCAACAAACAGAAACAGAAATTAAGAAGCTTACAGAAACTAATGAATGTCTTTCAGAGCAGGTAAAATTATCACCCTCCTTTCATTCAAGGTTGATTAAAAGGAGGTTGGTACATCCAGCCATATTGATGACGTACTAGTGGGACCTCGATCTGGCGTGCAGTTCAAACTACTTGTTTTGATATGCTACCTGTGGTTTCCAGAGCACCAGTCTACTATCTTTTTCTCGGAAACGGCTGAGAATTGAGCTTGGGACGAAAATTTTCACGGGATAATTGACCCCAAAGAATTCAATGAAAATATTTCAGCCCCCCGAAACCCCATTTTAGGGGATGTTAAGGGGGGTACCCGGTACCTCCCCCCCTCGTTTCTCGCATATTTCAAATAGGTAGGGTATTTGTTGATTTTGGATTCAAAGTTTATGGCCAAAAACAAGAATTTTTTGCTCTATATGCACTTTTCCCTTATTTCCCAATCATTTGGAATTGAGGGGAATTTTGGAACCCTTCTTGCGCAAATTTCAATTGGAATCTGTAAGTGTCAAAATTATCCGATTTTCAAAATCTTATAGTCTCCTAAGAGAGGAGAGCAATACTTCTTTATTGATGTGCCACATGACTCCTGTTAACCCAAAATTATGGGGACCACAACCCCCTGAAAATTTTGGGGCTTTGGAGAAAAGAAGCAATTTAAAATATTGTGATAATAATAATAAAACACATCCAAAAAATGTTTCAAATGAGTTCAATTAATTTATATTATCATATTCTGTTACAATAAATAATGTGTGCATAAGAAATTGTTATTAATAGCATCAGTCTGCAGATGTACCAGACGTCGCAATTCAAACTTAGTGCTACTCGAGATCCCACTAGTACGTCATCAACATGGCGCCGAAATGGGTGATTGTACCAACCTCCTTTCAATTAACCTTGCCTTCCATTCAACATTAGCTCATGGGTAGCACTGTGCACATGTATACCAGGTGCAAAATAATCATTTCCCCTTTTTTTCAAATTTTAAAGTCATTTCATTTTTGCTTCAACATCTTCAAGCTATTGGAGATGTAGCTTTATTGTCAGTTGTTAGCCTTTCATCTTTATTGCTGTGAGACACAATCAACCACCTTTGCATAAATGGACAGTGCCTAGCTAAGAGAAACCAAGTCCATTGCAGTGTTTTCAAAATCGTCTATCTTCTTCTTTGCCGGAAAGAAAACTAAATGGACGTATGATAATGAAACTTACAGGATTTGTTTTAATTAAAATTAACAATTTTTTGGTGGGAAAATTAAAACTGTTTGAACCTTGGAGCGTTTCCCAGAGAAAGGAAGTTTTGCACAAGTTTAAAAACAATGTAATAGTCTTGGTTTCTTTCTGCTAAATACTGTCACATGACTTGAATATGTTTTTGTTGACTTTGAAACCATAGAACAGGAATATTTGTCATACAACATAGCTAGAGAATTTGTCTATTTTTCATACTTGAATTAATCAACTTTTGGAGAAAGCTTAATCAAGACAGTTCTGATGTCATACATTTTTTGGTTGTACTACATTCTCTCAAAACTGTTAGTTAAATTTCTTTGTTTTTTTGTTTTGTTTACGAGAAAATCAGTCGTAAAGTCAGTCAAGTTTTGAAACTGATGAAGCGTCAATGGCAGTCACATGTAATTTTCACGAAACTGTAAATTAATCTTGTTCTTGTGTTTCACAGGTTTGTAGCATCGAAAAAGAGAAATTAGAATTAGAAGTTAAACTGAGCACAATGCAGCAATTGATGGACAAAGAGGTGCAAGAAAATGTAGAATTAGAATCGAAACTGTCAGAACTGCGGACTGTGAAGCAGGAACTAGAAGAGTAAGTTAATTTTTCTCTGGGATTTTACTTTTTCGCTCTTTCTTTACTTCTAATTATGTTTTTTTTCCAACATGTACGCCTCGCCAATCAAAGTAGATCAAGAAGCACAACTACCAACCACTGCTATCAGCAAACGATCCAATGAATCACTCGGAATTTTGTATCTCAAATGAAGTGAGCCATTTGCCACTGAAAATATTGAATGATTATTGCAGAAGTTTTCTCGACTTAGTTATTTGACTAAGTAAATTGGACAAAGTGAAGCAAAAGAAGTCATGTATACATCGCAACGTTTTAAAATCTCACCTCCTATTTTACTTTTTTAATATGGAACCAACCAACATTTTCACTTTAAATTTTGTGGAAAAAACCTTCTCATGGGCAAGAAAAATTGCGAAAATTTTCAAGTGGGGTTGTTGGTAAATTTTCCTTAAAAAAATTAAATTAGAAAATGAGATTTCGAAACACTGCAATACAGGTGTGATTGTTTAGCTTAACTCTATCAGATTTTTGTGTGAATAAGTTTTACTGAGATCTAAAGCTAGTTTGTATAAACTTTTATATTCCAGTAATGTGCCTAATCAATGGCTAAAGTTGAAAAGAATGTTTTCCAACTGCAATGCCAAAAAACCTCAAAATATGTTTGTTTTTGCTCAGGAAAACTATTCAAAGTTTTTCTTTGCGGTTTTGTGTGATTTTTTTAGATTGAATGAAGGTAATTCACTGAACATTTCGATACAAACTTTGAGTTCCACTCCAGGTTGTAAAATTGACTACAGTGCGCTTTTTCAACATTCAAGATGTTGAATTAAAGTGACTACATTTTCGTCGAAGCATGTTTGCAAATGAGATGGAAATATCCTCTTGCCTTTGCTCGTTCATGAATTGTAATGAAACTTTTCTAGAGAGAAGAAAAAAACAGCATCATTGGAAACGGAGGCAATAACATTGAGAACAAGCAATGAAGAATTGTTGATCGATATGGAAAGCTGCCGTAAAAGGGAGGCAGAAATGCTAGATTTCACAGAACGATTAACTGCTCAAAATGTCAAACTTCAATCTGATTTCTCTGCTCTCAAAGCCAAGGTAAGGAGTAAGTTCTTTACATCAGCCTGATTAATACAAATTTTTCTGACATTTTTAATTCTAATAAGGTCAGTAAAAAACTACCCTTGCTAATTATTTTATTAATTGCATCACTTTATATTTCTAAGAATCTACAAGAGATTCTACTTTGAGGGCCTGTACCTTTTTTTTCTTCTTTTTTAACTTGCCGCTTGGACTGATTTAGTGGGTGTGCCATACGTCATGCTAGTGTTATTCATTAGTTGCCTACGGTAATGGAGAGGCTGTAACTACTTAGTTTTATGATGTCAAACTGGTGGGTATTTACCGACAACAATCATCTTTGGGTCGTCGGAGCATCAATGAGTGAGGCGGTTGCTGATTCGACCAATCAGACAGATTCTCAATCTGCCACAATTGTATGAGCGGTGTGTTTGAGTCCAGTAGAGTAACGATTTTTCTTTCATTTCCCGCTTATCAGACAATGTCATTAATGGATTAATCAGTTTTCTGAAGTAATATTTTATTGTCCTTCCAAAGTTTCATCCTCTTATGAATTTTTGCATCAGATCAACCCCTGAGAAGATATCGGCCCAAAAAGAACTCGTTATGTATTCTCCCATAAGTTAAAACACATGTCAAACCGCTGCTGAGTTTCATCCCCTAGTGTGTCGTCACAGAAACGTAGTTCAGGCCTCTCCATTCCCATCGGCAGTTGTTCAACTTATCGATTTGCGATAAAAGCGATGTACCGCATAATTTATTTGCAATTGTTTAAATCAAAACAAACGAACGCAACTTCATGATCAAATTCTGCGTAAGTTGTGTTGATTAATCAAAATTTTGTCATTAACAAGTCATATATCAATGACTCATAAACATATACACGTTCAAAACCTATTGTTAGTAATTTAATATTGTATGTTTTAGAATGAAGAATTAGAAATAGAACAAAGTAAAGTCAATGAAATAAAAGCGGAATTAGAAGATGTAAAAAGTCAACGCTCAGAAGAAAGCAAAATCCTAAGTCATCAAATCGAAGAACACACTCAGCGGTATGAAGAAATATCAAAACAGCTCGCTGAACAAAAATCAGAAAATGTGGTACGTACTTTCAATTTTCCTAGTATCAAATATTCCTATTATATTTTTCGGTAATACCAAATAGGTTCTGGCTTACATTCAAGGTATATTTTAATAGAAATTGTAAATGGTGAAAAGCCAAAACGAGGCATCCAACAAACCTAAATTTGAAATTTCATGAATTTTTCCAAACGTCCTTAAAAAATCCTTCAACTTTTCTTGTTTTTACTTAAAGTGACAAACAGTCGTATATTTTGGCTTTGGTGCAATTTTTTCTGTACATTCCACGCCAGTGCTTACAGTACTCAATGGAGAGAAAATATTCCATCTGATGTTTTGTAGATTTCTGGTCCGATTTGATTTCCTGGCATTATTCGATTATTAAGGTTTTCTGAATACGATAGATGCTCTTTTGAAGTCATATCTTCAACTGCTGAAATTCGATTCCATTCATTCTGGATAGGAACAAATTTAAAAAAATTCTGTCGATCAGAGCATTATTCAGTCCTTCCATGCATCGCCCAATGTTTTTCTGGAACAAATTTCAAACTACCGAAATACGCAGGAAAACTTCAACTCAATTAAGGTGTGACGTATTTTTTCAACCAAAGAGAAGAAAAAATACGTCTTTTTTGGTTTGAATTTTTTGAAAACACCTAACCAAACCTGAACAACCTAACCTTTGTTTGTTTTATGAAGATTGTCCTTTGTGTAATTAAATGAGTGAGTAAATAAAAAACAAATTTGATTATGGGTACCAACAGGTACTTAGGCGCAAAAATGCAGCAACAATCAGAGAACTGACTCGGGAGCTTCAGCAGTTAAAAAAGCAGTTGACGGAACATAGTGATGGAGGGGGCAGCGGCAGCAACTCTCTGTGCCAAGACTCGAGGGCGTCCTCCTGCACCTCGCTCACAGACACATCTCAAGCATTGTCTTCTAACCCTGGCAGTATTCGAGTAAGTCTTCCTTTCTTTGACCCTTTCCAGAAGCTAATTTCTAATCCATTTTCTCAGTCTCTAACATCTTTCACCAGAATTGGAAGTCGTTAAAAGTTTAATTGCATTCACGTTGCTGCATTTCCTGTCAGGTTTAATTTTCTCATCAGAGAACTGGACTTCATTCAGGAACTGCAATGGAGATGTTGCATGTGTGAGGGAGTTGCGATTTGACCATTGATTCTTATGTAAAAGTTCGCGAGAAACACGATGGTGCCGCTGGTTTTCTCTGAAATCATCTCCCAAGCTCAAAAAAAGCTCTCAAAGTGAGGCCAAAATGGGGGGGATATCCCACCCTACCCTGAGAGTCCACCTCTACATCAAAACAAACTCTCCATGCAAAGATAGGGAGCAAATACATTAGCAGTGATGCTGTGTTTTCAGTTATGGAGTCCCCAAATAAAGTGGCAACCCTGCCAATGTATTTGCTCCCTATCTTTGCATGGAGAGTTTGTTTTGATGTAGAGGTGGACTCTCAGGGTAGGGTGGGATATCCCCTCCATTTTGGCCTCACTTTGAGAGCTTTTTTTGAGCTTGGGAGATAATTTCAGAGAAAACCAGTTGCACCATCGTGTTTCTCGCGAACTTATACATAAGAATCAATGGTCAAATCGCAAATCCCTCACACATGCAACATCTCCATTTCTGACTCATATGTAAAAACACGTTCGTACGTATGAAGCACTGCAGCCAAGAAATGCTCTTTTTTGTCGATTTTGATCTGACTTTATCTGATATTCTGAAAGATACACGAATAATGAAGATGTTTAAATGGGCTTTATTTGCTTTTACAGATGGAACCAGATAAGCAGACCCTCATCGAGCGGATTGTGGAATTGCAAAGGCGGAACGCCCAGTACTTAGAAAAGATTGAGTTCCTTGAGGAGCACAATAAGGAAATGACGGAGGAATTGAAAAAGAAGTCTAAAATAGTTCAAAATTTCATGCTTCGTGAACCTGTTGGTGCTTTGTCCTCCAACTCTATGGATACCAATAAGGTACTTGGTTTGGTTGAATATTCCTTTTATATTTACTCTTTGAATGGTGCTGATTTTTTTTGGTTTTGGTCCAACCGCAACTGATTTCAGTGAGTAAATTCCAGAAAATTTGTGAATAGGACCAGTAGACAGGGTACGAAATTTAGCATCTCAGTGCATGTTTCCTTTTTGAAATTTTACGTAGAATATGATGGACGAATTGAAATTTCTCAAATTGAATTCACAAGCAGAAAATAGCGTTTTTTGTGTTAGTTAATTCAAACTTCCCGCTCACAAAAAAACCAAAGTCTACTCAAGTCAGATCAAGTAGGAGACCAATTTCGGTTTATATTTCGATGCAAGAACTCTCCTGTATGTTGATTTTCTTTTTGTCAAGGTTAAAAATGTTGTGCGTCAGAAGAGGATGGAAATGTGTGTGAAGCTATGCTCCAGATATTTTTGTAACGTATAAATTGTCGTTTAATGGCCGATTCGACATAAGCCGATATTACAATTTTTTCAAGAGTGAGAAGTTTGACTTTACTATTTACAATGTAAACTATGGACGTTCATTTTCCGCTCAAAACTTAATTTTGGAAGTTTTCCATACGCTCAATGTATTTTGCATGAAATTTCGATAAGAAAAATGTGCTGTAACAGTGGCAATTCTCGTGAGTTGGTAACTTTGTTCTTCCTCTATTTAAATGAATGTAAAACAATTAGTTGAAATCGATTATTTTGATGGATTTAAAGGGGGAAAAACAGTGTTGTCAACTTGCAAAATCGCCACTGTGCTGTAATTTTTAACTTATAACCCTGTCAAGTAGTCCAATCAGCGACACTCAAAAATTATTATTGTGACTTCAGATTTATTTATTTATTTTTACGGCTATGTACCAGACCACAGATAGTCATGGCACGGATTATATCAATTACTCCAGTAATCATTTAATATGGAATTTATCAATACCAAAAGGCGTTAAAAATAATGTAACTGATAACATCACAATAGTTGCAACCAAACTCAGTAAATATTGAAGTTATGTGAGGGAAAAAAATTGTCCCTTTAACTGGATATTTTTTCTTTGAATTAAAGCAACGACTTTATTAAAATTAACTTTTTCTTTTCGGAATGCAGCTTTTTCTGATGCAATCTCTTTACTTAACAAAGGAGGTAAGATTATTTGTATGTAATTTATTTTACTGTATTTTCGTATCGGACTTTGAAGAACGAAGAATTCTTGCAACTTGTTGGGTCTTGATTGCGCTGTTTCAGTATTTCTTACTCACATTTTATTTATTTATAGGAGAATCATCACATGAATTTTCCAGAAATTTCTAATGATCTCTCTGAAGAAATTTCTATTATGGGGAAGGATGACAGTGCTCATATTTAAATTCAATTATTTCATACTGGGGTACTGTACCTGTTAAAAATAATCAACTTTTGCTATGTTTTATAAACACCAAAACTCTGAGAAATGAAAAATCTGAAATAAAGAGAACTGAAAATCAACTTGAAAGCACTGCATCGCTGTTTTAATTTGTATTTTGCTTTTTTAAACCGTTGTAAGATTAGGATTAGACTGAAGTTTCCGCATTAATTCCTAATTCCTTCCCTGAAGGGTTCTTCCATACAAAAATAAAATGTTCATATAAATACTGAAACAGCACAGAAGAGACGCATTTCTTCATGCAGAGTGACAAATTAGGCCGCCCTCCCTCTTTTTTTGAGTTTCATTTGCTACTCAAAATAAGGCGATGTAAGGGGAAAAAGAAGAAAATTTGACTTTTCACTTTTATGCATCCAGCAGATGCGCATCTCTCTTTTTGGCTACGAAGTTGTGCGTTGTTCTCTAATATGGGTTTTTTTTGTCTGATTTCGAAGACCAATAATTTGTCAGGTGTGAAACTTAGTTGCGTTAAAACGTACCTCTGTTAAAAATATTCAAATTTTTGTATAGAAAAGAAATAGCCGGAGAGTTCAAGTTTTCTTATTTTTCAGTTTTTCTGTTGTGCAAGGAACGCGCATTTTTTGGGACTTTAACTCTGAAGTGTGGAGAAACAGTTTGATTTCATGATGCCTGAAAGTGTCTTTGCCTAAAATTATGAATTCAGTGCAAATCTATCTTTTGAATTGCTGAATTGTTTTCACTTGGCATTTTTTCAATGCCAAGTAAAAATTGGCATATTTTAGCGGAAGTAAAATCACCACATTGATTATTTACAGTCGTGTCTCATTATTACATTTCTCAAAGTACTTTTTTTTTTCGGTAACAACGTTCATTTTTTCAAGTCGTGGCCAGTCGCGTTTTGGTATATCGCTCCTCAAAATAACATTATTCCGAAAACAACATTCTTCTTTTACCTCCCCTTGAAAAATGACATTATGAGATACGACAGTATTGAGAAACAATTTCATCGGCAGAAAGCAAACAAAATAACAGCTCAATTCAGAAAAAGACTGGAAATATACAAAGAAAAGAAATAATGGATGTATTAATCCAACCTTTGAAATAAAATATGACCAAAGAGATCAATCATAGGAAGACAAGGCGTTGATCGCTGTCATTGCAGAATCGAGACTAGAAACATTGTTATTGACTCACTCACAAGAAAGCGAGGCTCAAGAGCCTGGAACGTCTCAGTTTTCTTTTGTTTTTTGTTGCAGCCTTTCTCTGGTTTAAGGTGATTCGATGGACGCCATATTTTGTGTCAGAATGGCATGCAATATATCGCATTAATCGGTTCCATTTTTCAAGCTACTTGTCATTTTTTTTCAATTTTGAGATAGCAATTCTGTTGTCAGGAGACTCAAGCACCCACTTACCAATTTTAACAAAGAAATTCAACGTAATAAAGGCGTGGTTTTTTCAGAGAGAAAACCACGCCTTTATTACGTTGAATTTCTTCGTTAAAATTGGTAAGTGAGTGCTTTAGTCTCCTGACAACAGAACTGCGATCTCAAAATTGGAGAAAAATGACGAGTAGCTGAAAAAATGGAACCAATTGATGCGATATATCGCATGCCGTTCTGACACAAAATATGGCGTCCATCGAATCACCTCAAGTTAATTTTTAGTGGCAGCTCTTGTTTTGGCCACTTAATTTGCAGCTTATCTTTTTTTTTTTTACAGATGGCTTTGTCGAAAAAAGGGTACATGGCCTCGTTATATAGTTCCCAAATCAAAGATAAAAATATGACTTTGGAGACGAGCCTAGAAATTTGCCAAACTCTTCACTCTCTCCTTGAAGATACCATTTTGAAGAATATTACCTTAAAGGTACGTTTGCATGTTATGTTTTTTATCTTTTAGCTGTGCCTAAAGTCGAATCAGTGCGTATGAAAACACACCAACTCGGATAAATGAACATAATCAAGACACACACAATACTGCACAGTAGGTGAAGAAGTTAGTTTAAGAAAAAGATTTTTTAAAAATGGAGTAATGATTTTTTTACCACTCTCTCTTTAGTAACGCACCTGTAGCATAGCATAGGTCTGCACCCCTTGAAAAAAGTTATGTAATGCTCCGTTCAACTCCCCCCCTCTCAAATAGGTCAGTTGCACTGGTCATAGAATTGTGTTTTGATGCTTGATTCTTGTAGAGTAGTTAAAAATATAAAGATCTGTCTAAACCGCAACTTTCTACGTTCAATATTAACCGAGATTTTGCCCTTTGAAAAGTTGGGTTTTTGACGCCATCCACCGCGGTAGTGACACCCTTGGTTTCTTCCACCTTGCTTTAATCTGCGTTTTACGTTGAGTAACCAGTGCAAATGTGCGTCACACCGACTGATGAAAGCAAGGTAGTAGAAACTAAGGGTGTCACTACCGCGGTGGATTATGTCAAAAACCTGCCTTTTCAAAGGGCGATATCTGGGTTAATATTAAACATATAAAGTTGCTGTTTGGACAGATCTTAATATTTTCAGCTACTCTGCAAGAATCAACATAATTCTGTGACCAGTGCAACCGACTCATTTGCAGAGGTTTCCTGCGGTCTGGAAAACCTAAAAAGTCAGGAAATCCATGGATTCGAGAGAGCACAAACTCCTTCAGAGTGGCTTCTTGCCCTCTATGAAAAATGTTGTACCTGCACAGAAGATTCTCCATCATCATTATCACAGTCATATCTGACCACGGCTTAAAATGATTACCGAACTAAGGGAAAAAGTCTTGTCACTATCAATTCAAACCTATTATGCCATTTGATATTTTATCTTCCTCATCAACTGATATTTGAATGTTGCAGGAAAACATGGATACTTTGGGTGAGGAAATAGCCAGGCTTCGTAGTGAACAAACGAAAGAGGGGAAAAGTTAGTGGTGCTTATCAAGTTATTGATAACCACCCGATCAATATGGGTGCTAAAAAATTGTACATAGGACATAATTTATCATTGTTTGGTAAAAAATTATTGTTATTAGTTTTTATAATAAATTATTTTATTAACTTATTGTAAATCATTGATGCAAGTACGAAAGGTGTAAAAAGTGAAATACAAAAAGCAGTATTCTTTTTCTGATGGTATCTTTTTTCTCTTCTCTGAAACCTGAAAAACACTCCCTGAAGTCAAGTCCTGCTTATTCCTGTATGGTAGGGCTCATCAACTAAGAATTCACAAAGGAAAACTTGTAAGCTTCATTAGATTCCCTGGTTTAATTAATGCAACTCATCAGTCCAATCTGCTATCAAAGATCATTGAGCATTGAGTAAAAATATTGAGCATTCCTACGCTGTGTCTCCGCGGGACGTTTCATGGGATTTGTCCCAGGGAAAATCTCACTTGCGAAGTTGGGAAAAATATTGAGTCAGTCAATACTAATCACAATACCAACTAAGAGCCCTTGTGGAGTCTCAGGAACGACTTCCAAAGAATAAGAAGAATTTTGCTGTGTTTTTTAATGGGAAAAGAGCCCAGAAGTTTCATTCCTGCGATTCAAACTTGAGAAAAATCCTGTGAAACGTCCTGTGGAGACAAGGCGATATGCATCTTCACTTCTTCAGCACCACTAGAAAAATGCACACACAAAGAAAAAACTGGCAGGTATCCAAGTCAAAAGAAATTTTTTGAAATTTATTACAACTAGATCAATAATAACAGTTTGTGAATAACAGTGGTTTCATTCAACAATTTTTTACAGAAACTAGAAGTTACACAAACAATCTTATGGTAACGGCTGAATTCACTTTCCTCTTCAGTGCATCATTAAGGTGAATTTCATGAGAACATATACTGATGACTGAATTCTAAAATCCTATGCTTCAATTACAGCGTGTCAAATTTCTGGATCCTCACCGTTTTTATTATGATAGGAATAAACCAACTTCATGCACAGAAAATTTATTACTCAGAGAAACAAATCAAAAGATTTGAGAAATTGCATTGATCATTTTCCAGCACAAAACAACAAGTATGATGAGAAATTCTAGCAACAGGAGATACATGGTTTTAGACATTAGTCATCAAATTCTTGCTTCTTTTTAGAAATTTTACTGGATTCTCCCAGCACTCAAGCGGAGTGTCCATAACAAAAATTTGAAAACAGAATTTTATTGATATCATGAAAGGTACTGGAATAAGGCACGTTTGTGAGGTACGGTTTTAGCCATTTTTACACTAAGCAACGCCATAAAACTTCCGTTCATTTCGTCCATAGCCGCTCTATCTTATTTTGGTATAATACCATGCAGTACGAACTATACTTTCATACGAGGAAAATAAAAAAGTATTTAAAAAACAAACTAAAAAACAGAATTACAAAGAGAGATGTAAATTGCATGAAGAATCATCAAAAATTAACTATCGTAAATGATTGAGTAGCATTATTTTCTGCTCCCTGGACTTTTTAAAATTTATTTAAAAGGTAAAAATTAAAATGCGGGTTGTTCTAAAAATGCAAAAAAATTCGTGAAATAGTAGATATATTCTTGACCTTAGCAAATTTTGTACTGATTTGAGGAGTTGCAGACTTTTTGATATGTAAACACGCACGTTTATTACCATCTTTTCCTCTTAATTATTTTAATTCTCTTTGAAAAAACGAATCAACTTCTTAATTTTAAATATTCACAGAATATGGTTCGTTTGGAGAGATAGTTTTGTAAGAAATGATGGTAGCTAGTTCGCCATTTAAAAATGCAAGCGTAACCAGAAATTTGGAACATCAGGCATTCAAGAATCAGAGTTCGGCCATTGCATCAATAATTTCAAGAGTATATTATACAAGGATTGTGCCAGACTAAGGCAGAACGCCGTATAAGCCATCAGACGTTGCCAAATTTCCTTCGATAGTAAACGCGTTCTCAGGGAAACTAATAGATCTTTTTCTCCCAATTTTTTCAGAGAATATCCTTTGCAATTTAATTTACAACATCTGAAAATTTCAGAAAAAAATATTCATAAATTTTCACGACAATGATTGTTTCATTGGAGGAAATTTGGCAGCGTTCCGACGTTCAAACAGCGTTTTTTAAGCAAGGCAATATCGACTCTAGTCTTGGAACAACTACCCTCTCAATCAGAGCTAACAAACAATAACAATGAAAAAATGGTAACATAATTCTTCTCTCAAAATTGAGAAATTTTAACAATCTAATTTACAATTAGTCAATGGGATATACAGTCCATTTTTTTCGGAATCATATCCATAACAATAGTACATTCTTTATGGCTTCCGATTCATCACATCTAATCGTGATAAAATTTTACACTACACAAAAAAAGAAAACTTTAAAAAATTAGAAGGAGAAGTGAAGTCGAGCATAGATACTTAACCTAAACATAACAGCAAAGTTTTGTACAGTAGCAAAAAATATTCAGTATAACATTTTTCTGTATAAAATAACATTTTGCAATATTTGGTGAGAATTTACGTTGACCAATAACATTATTCCTTCTTTGACGCACTACTTATCATATAATACTGCTTCTCTATTTCGAAACACTCTGTGAAAAATTATAAATAATGCACTAATAGTAAGCTTCTAAACCTATTTATGACTGGTTTTATGACGTAACTTTTCCATTGCCGAATTCAGAGAAAAAAATACACGAGACTTGCAGGAAAGCTCTTTATTTCAAAAGATAGCCCAGCAATTTGTGAACTTCTAACGTCAGCTTTGTTCAATATTTGGAAGACTAATTTAATCGTCTGGGTTTATGGATAAAGTCTGGAATTTGAGTCAACTGTTCTGATAAATTGACATCATTCTCTGGTCATAGTCATTCAGTTTCATTTATTTAAGTTGTTTCTGAGGTAATCGTCAAAGGTAATCTTATGAGAGTCTTGTTTCCGCTCACCGCTTTCGAAATTGTGCGACTCGTTACCTAAGAACAGAAAATTCCGAATGAAATACAATGATTGGTAGAATAAAAGAACTTCTTGAATATGATAGTAAGTTAATGGACCATTGTACAAAGCGCAAATCAAGTATCATTGGCTTGCTGCCAGTGATGACGAATGTCACAACGATTTATGGTTTCCATCGCCATGAATCTCGTGTAAAAAAAATAATGGTTCCACCACCTTGCAACTCATTGCTCATACTTAAAAAATTATACAAATTTAGCAGATAGTTTTCGGTTCTAGACATTTTGAATCATTATAGTAGCAATTGAAAAACACCTAAAGAGATGAACAACTGTGGAAAAAAATCCATGGACCGCGAAAATGATGACATCTTAAAGGAGGCTGACAGCCTCAAACAGCCAAATGTTCGACGATAAACTTAAAACATTTTCAAGGTGATAACGACTGTGATCAATGCAACATTTGATGTTGATAAATCTGTCAGAGTGATATTTATTCCTTTCGAAATGGGTTCTGATTTTTAGCAACTATGAGAGGTGTTCCCTGGTTGTTTGCTTACATTCTTTCAAAAGAGAGACATGTTCCTTCTTATTTTTGAGGAGCTTTCTAAAACTGAATTTAAAAATTGTAAAGAAATAACCAAATTATTCTCTTAGGGAGGTTGTAGAGTCAAATAAACCTTACCTGGCGAGATTTCTCTCTCCGTCAATGGAACATACTCTGAATGACCAATTATGTTTTCCATGGATCCGTTCTTTTGATTCCATGCCTGGAATTAAGAGATCATTGTCAATATAAAAGCAGATAATATCAATGGCTGAAGTGTGAGACCACACGGGTATCTATGTTTGCGACATTACAGACTTTGTGTCATACTATCTTACTTGAATGAACAATTGCTCAACGCAAATTCTTAAAAACTTCCATAATTTTTCTTCTCTGTTAGGAGAAAATTCTATGCAAATTTCACGCTGTTAAGTTAACTTGTTTCTCCTCGAAAAAGTAAAGTAGGAGGGGAAATTTTGAAACAGCACAATGGAGATGTGTGGTTTTGCACTTTTTTCAATGAAGATATGATTAGGATTTGTATAACTCTTGGATTACATAAAAGTAATTTCTCAGTGTTTAACGGTAGCTTTGAAAATCTACTGACTGAGTAAAATACACTTCAGAAAAAGTAAAATTGTCCTGCATAGTCGCCACCTTTTCTTTCTTTCATGCAGCTCAAAAGGCCAAGGATAAAAAAAACTACGGGCAGAATACTGGAAAATACCGGTATAATTTTTCCAAATTTCGATATAATTTTGATTTTCAATATTCTCAACGACCCTCTGAGCATGATAAACTTTTAAAATCGAACTCTCTTCAAACTAACGGGGTGTCTAGTTTTTTTTCAATTTAGAAAATCCTGATGAAATTCTAATTTTGCCTGATTTTTGACTGCTAAATCCTGATTTCATAATTTTTCCAAGTCCTGATCAAATCCCAATTTTTTAAAGAGAAAAATTAAAACTTCACAAAAATAGCTTGATAAAAAAAATCCAATCGAACGGCCGACTTTTCTCAAATCCTGATTTTACGACCGATTTTTCCTCAAATCCTGATGGAATCGGGAAAATCAGGAAAATCCTGATGCTCACCCTGACAATTGTCAAAAAAAGTATCTGAAATGTAACTTTGTCAGCCTTTTTATTTACAAGGTTGGGCCAAAAATAACTTTTTGTTCGGGATACTTACTTTGTCGGCTCTATCGCGTTCTTTGGTTCGCTCGATGATGGTGGCCTGCACAAGGGCCTGGTAGAGACTGCGGGAGATGCGCATGTAGTATACCTCTCCGTGAGTGCTCACGGTGTAGTACGGCGTGAAACTGGCAGATGTGACACTGCCCTGGCTTTTACTACTGTTCTGAGGCGAGGCTCCGACCGATTCTTGCGGCTCAGGACCTGGCTGTTTCACTGCTCCTGCGTTCAGCGCTGTGTGTTCCCGCTCTGCTTCCATCAGCGCATTGCTCGCGTGCTGGGCCTTGCGGACATTTATTGAGATCTATCAGACATAGTTCAAAATGTTCCAATATCCGGGGATGCAAAGGGTTAAGTTTTTCATAGTTCAGTTAGTTCCATTATCAAGACTTATCATTCAAACGTGCAGAACCCAAGTAGCATAGATTGCAATAAGTAGCAATTACATAGTAAAAATATTGCAATTCCACTGAGTGTTGTGTATGTTGCCTAGCTCCTATTTGAAGGGGCCCCGTTCGTTGAAACTTACTGCAATAAAATTAAAATAAGTTGCAATATTTCATTGCATTGCATATTGCCTATCTTTCTGACATGCAGCTTATTTTCTCGATTGTTTAAAATCGGCATAAGTCGACCAAATGATGTGAAAATATTGCAATTTAATGGTAAAAAAATTACAATTTTTTTGAAATCAAATTGCAATTTAATTTCAATATTTTCATTGCACTGTGCTACTTGGGAAAGTAAGTTAAGTTAATTCTGTTATCAAGACATATTTGATAGGAGTGCAGGAAATGGTTTAAGTTGATTAGTCTCATTATCAAGAAAAATCATACAGGGTTGCAAAATGAGTGCAAGCAAGGAATCAAGAAGCAAAAGTTGAGGATTGCAGACACTACGGTTTGAGGGCGCAGGGGTTATTTCTAAACTTCATAACTTCTCCAAATATTGAGAAAACCCTGCTGAAGGTCGTTGATCAGGCTTGTAGGTTTAAACCAAAGTTTCCTCACTACTGCAAACTTAAAATTTGACCTTTATCAGATACTTTTGGTTTTGTGTAGAGATGTTTTTTCCTCAGTAATCTTTTGAGTCTTGCAATTCTCCAAAGTGGACCACCAGACAGACAGGGTAAGAATCAAAACGTTGCAAAATAATTTTCTTCATTGAAATAAACACGGGAAATATAATCAGTTATAGTTGACATTAGAATCAATAAACTCTAACTCCCTGCTCATGAAAACACCATCACCATCGTACATGAAATCAACCTTTGAGAGCCAACTAATTTGTTCGGTGATTCACTTTTTGGTTCAACAAAAATCTCCTACATCTTTCAAAACATGATACTTCTAAAATTGCTGTCGAAATAATTCAGCATACCAGAAAAATTTATTATCGCGAGGTTTGCTGAAATTAATTTAGTAGACTTGACTTGCACAGACTTACGTTTTTTTTTTCTCCCCCCCCCCCATTTCTTTCTTTTCAAGCAATTAGAATTGACATATACAATACATGCAGTAAAAAAGTGATTGCGACTGAATTCTGAATATTGACACAGTTTATTGAGGATAGTTATCGCTGCAGCCTACCTATTGGAAGCTATATCATGCACCTAAGAGTTTCTCATTATTTGATAAGCCTTTTTCCACGGCTTGTTTTTATTCTTAGAACAGCAATATGAATAAATGGTTTAGCAGGAGCAAAAATTGCAGAGACCGTATGTGGGTGAATATGCTCCACATTTGGTGAATGAGACAGATTACTCGATGATTACTCGCCATTACAAACCAGGGTAATTGACAGGGGTATAAACAACAATTCCAAAGATAGGTATTCTGGGTAATTACTAACTGAGGGTTTCAACTTGCAATGATATTATTTTAATGCAAAATGCTCGATGCTTAGCAACTTGGTCTTACTTTACTGATACAAATTTTTAATTTGCATCGCCTGAACCTCAAAAGAGAATTTATTTTTTTTATTTGTCAACGTTCATCTTGGGAGCCTCTTCAGGTAATTCCTTTTTAAGTATTTAAAGAGTGACAAGATTTTTAAATTTTACATTGTCCAGACATTTGTATGTTTTTTGAGGCTGTTGGGAATGAAAATTCTCTTAACAACCTATACCTGAAGCAATAAAAGAATATATTTTACACATATATAAGTATATAAAAGTCGCTTTACAACGCACTCTGGCATTCTACGACACCCAAACGCCACACATGCCTGTCTTCTCAGAGGTTCTCCGGCAACTGACACCGCAACATCTCTTCGTCAACGCCCTGCCATCAACCCTTTACGGGACGTCCCCGTCGCCTCTTCCCAGGTGGTACCCAATCCAAAACTTGTTATGGGCAACCTCTCCTCAGACATTCTTTGCACGTGTCCATACCAGCATAACTGCCTGAACATGACGTCATGCACGATATCTTTTTCAACCTTCATCACCTGGCGAATTCTCTCATTACGGACACAGTCCCGTCTCGAAATGCCGGCAGATCGCCGCCAAAAATCCATTTCAGTTGCCCTCAACATTTCTTGCGTTCTTTTCGTCAAATATATTTTACAAATTTTGCAAATAGGAACTATATTTCCTGGCTTAACTTCGAGACAACATAAGTGCCATTAGCTTTTCTAGGTACATAAACATAAACGTTTTTAAAGACAAGCCAAACATTGCAGTTTTTAATTACAAAATGTAGTTCAACTGAGCATGGTTGTAATACGAATCGTTTAAAAATTTTGAAGCGATGAGAAAATCCTAGGCTTGACTGCCGAGTTTCCTGACATTTCCCTGTTGAGAGAAATGTATGCATATTTTTAGGTTGCTCGTGACTTTTTAAGAACCTGCCGTCCAAATTGAAACCACTTTCCCTCTAAGCACCACATGCAATGAAGCTGTTCATGCTGAATCCCATTATTATGCGGCGTCTTCAGGAATTACCTGTTCAAGATTGTCTTGCTTGATCTCGAGACGGACGGCCTCAAGGAGGATGGCTGCTGATTCTGAGGAAAGTTCACCTTCTTCGAGAACACCGCCATCATGGGTGCTGCCCTCTCGCGAATGGAATGGAGATTGCCGCGGTATGGATGGTGGTGGGAGGTCCAGATCGTTCGGGCCAGGATCCGGGAAGAAGTGCGAGAAAGCATCCTGCAGGAGGCGATTCACCGGGGAGGAGTTGGCCATTGGCAGAGCTATTCCGTGTACAAACCGAGGATTAACTATTAATAAACTGCCGATCAATTTAGCACCATGATTTTTTCTGATGTCGAGAGACTTCATTAAGATTTTTACGTAAGAAAACGAAGAAGAATTGAGTAAATTCAGGTCATCCACGCAAGGATGTGTTTTGGAACTTTTGATGGTTGCAATCATCAGCCACTGCTCATGTAAGGACTTTGAGCCATAATGAGCTATTAAACCACGATGAGAACTAAAACATATTATTAGTGATTGGATATTTGAAAAGAGACTTTATCTTCTAAGACAAAACTCACCTCAATTTTTTTTAAAAATTAAACCATAATTTTTTTTAAAAAATTAAACCATAATTTTTTTTAAAAAATTAAACCATAATTTTTTTTAAAAAATTAAACCATAATTTTTTTTAAAAAATTAAACCATAATTTTTTTTAAAAAATTAAACCATAATTTTTTTTAAAAAATTAAACCATAATTTTTTTTAAAAAATTAAACCATAATTTTTTAAAAAAATTAAACCATAATTTTTTTAAAAAAATTAAATCATAATTTTTTTTAAAAAATTAAACCATAATTTTTTTTAAAAAATTAAACCATAATTTTTTTTAAAAAATTAAACCATAATTTTTTAGGGCCGCAGAATTTTTATCTTGGAACTTTAGAACTCATATATTTTCCGATTTTTGAGCTTTCAGAGTCAAACTTGCCAAAATCTCCGGATTTTTTGCTTCCATGCATACGCAGAAAAATAAGGAAAATTTTCTGTAGGAAAATAAGTATTTTTTTCACAAATGCAGTCATAATGCACATTGAATGACTACAAGCCTACACTAAGAACAGCAAACAAGGATGATAATTTTTGAAAAATTTCCTAGACTCAGTTTGATTTATTATCTATATCAATTCGAAAGTAAAAGGTGATTATGTTGCTTTCCTTCACTTACCCTGTAAACTGCCTTTCATTAAGGCCTGAATGCCAAAGTATGCAAAGGGACCACTCTGGAATGTAAGATTCTCGATGCCGACTTTGACCATCACTTTACCTTGCAGAATCATGATGAAATAATCAGCTGATTTACCCTGTGTGCACATAAATTTGAAAAATTACTTTAATTGTACATAGTAAAGTTAACTCTGAAATAAACTTTCATCAATCGTAAAGTCTAAAGAGCTTACAGACATTTTAGCAGCAGTTCTCATGATCATCTAAAATCTCAGGAACAAATATTTTCCAGATCGCAATCTGTTCAAAGAAATATTCTTTAGAGAAAGCACTTGGATCATTTGGTTTCATTACCGTGCTGCCTATCAGGAGATGGGTAAATCAAAGGGAAAAACAGGATAACCTTGGAAGTAAAATTAAAATTTACTTAGGTAAGTAAAATGCTGAATAAAACATATTTTTCTTTTGGTATAATATCAATTTCAGTTCTATGCTAAAGAAATTATAAAATTTGAGGAGAGAGAAATGAAGGTACATTCTTTCAGACGCAACATAAGTGATTCACATTTCAAGTTATAAAACTGCTCCATTCTTTACACAGTCATGAACGCAAAACTTCTGTTGTAACGAAAACACAAGTTTTTATATCCCACTAAAACTTGGATTCTTTTGGAGCTCCCTCTTGTAACCAAGATGCAAGTTTAGAGCCTCAAAAAATTAATCTTCCCCTCCCCCTCGAAGATACAAAATATTGCACATATGTATCCATAATCTGCAACTAATTCGTTGTTAAAACTGACAATTCACTAGAAAAAGGCAATGAGACTTTTCCATCTTATGTCTGATTCCTAGAAACCTAGTTGGCACAGCACGGATAATGGAATTTGAAAATAATTTAATTTTGGAGCGGAGGGAGAAGAAATGACTGGTTTTTGGGCACCAATTCTTGACAAATTCCCTGCTTTTCTCAGATATCAATGGTGTAAGTCGGCAATCACATATCTCGTTTGCGGTGTCTGAAAATCTACGCCTCTATGTTATTTTTTTTTAAAGGAGAACAAATTGACATCATTCCCTGAAGTTTATGCAAAATTTTCTTAGCACAGAGAAAAAAAATTACGGCAGTTTTAAAGAATTGCCATTGAGTAGTTTTCCATTTAAAAAATAAAGTATGACAGAAAGTTTGCGACATCGCAAACCGAATTATGTGATTGCCAACTTACACCGTCGATTAGTCGATAGATCCCAATAAATCCAAGTCATAGACACCAAGATCTCTGCGCCAGATGTACAAATATGGTTTAAACTGAATGAAATCTTATTTTACTGTTGGCTTACCTCTGTATACAACTGAACGGAAGGTGGACGATTCTGTCCATCTATTGAATGGCCAGCGATATGATGATAGATGTCAAATCTGAGCAGTCTATTCAGAGCTTGACTAGACACATATTTGGGTTTGAATGGCTCCACCTCTGAAACATGTATATAATCATGTTAATTGATTACATGTTTTAAATTACATTTAAAAATACACATACTTATTTTTTTTTCTTTCTTTCTTTCTTTTTGTATTCTTTACAAACATTTTTTTTTACAGGATTATTGTTCAAATAAAAGATGTATTCTTTGTATGAATTGAAGAATGTAATTGTAGACTCCACCTATCACAAGACAATGTCTTAGTAGGTGCCTTGTCTGTTTTTCTGTAATTTCTATGTTTTGTGTTATTGTTGGCAGAAAGAGAATAAAAAGATGCAATTCATTTCAATCATAACTGAGTATTGTCAAAAAATATCATAAGTGAACTAGAGAACTGTGTAACTTGGTTTGTTTGGCTCCTTGCCTCTCTTCCTATCAGACGCTGTAGTGCATCATCTCAAGAAAACTCTCAAGACTTTTTTCCTCTGTGTGAAGAACTTCCAATGAGAATTTTAAGAGCCTATGTTTATGGGTTCTTTTTTGTTTTGAGAAAAAGAAATTAAATAGGAGCTGAATTTTGGTACACAGTAATCAAGAATCAGGGTTCTTTAGTTTCACCATGGATATCCCAAAAATTATAAAATCTGTTAAGCATTTTCAAAGCATCTAACTCACTGGACTATCTACCGTATTTAAGCTCCAATTACAGCAAGTTAACACCTAAAAGCAAGGTATGTTTCACATGATCTGCTCTTTATCCTTCAGACCATTCCTTATTTTTTAGTCATGATCGACTCTTTTCAGTGTCCCTAGCCCTTTACATTATTTCCAAAGTGAGTGCCCCTTGACAAAGGCTATTATTCCATCGGGTCGCTTTAAAGGTTTCTGGTCCTACTAATCGTTTCCAACATTTGTGCCCCTTTTGACTGATTTTAAAGCGTTTGGGCTCTTGGACAATTCTCAAAGTTTGAAGCCCATTTGGCTATCTACCTTGATTGATAGTCGACTGAACTAGTGAAACCCCAAGCCATATCCACCATTGCTAAACCCCCTGTTTAACTTTGTTAAGGACTTCAAAACTGATATCTAACCTGTAATAAGATACTGGAAGGCAGCTGTTCTCAGATGCGGTGAAATTTCGACAGATCTTCCTTTCGAAACTGCGAAATTCTCCAAGTCTTGCAAAATTTTCCGCCGCACACATTTCCGTCTGGATCGATTGTCAGCTACAAATGAAAAAAAAAAATTATGAGATTGGTGACAGGATACATTGTTATACTTGTCGTTTAAGTAAATATCATTTACGTTCAAATTTTGAGGAACTGTACATGACAGCGGCCACTTACAACATCAAATAGAGTTGTGAAATGGAGGTTCATCTGCTTCAAATTATGTCTTTGCCATAGTATACTTTTCGAAGCAGAAAAGTTCAAAAAGATCAAATTTTTTGAGTTCAAAATATTTCATCTCCCCTTGGAACTTTTAAGGGGTGAAAATTTACGACTAGTTCAATTCAAAACTATTTCTAACTCGTTTTTTTTTTCCAAATGCGACTCGGTACGTTTCTGGTAAAGGGCCGTTCAAGTGTTGCATAACCCACTTTTTCCGAATTTATAATCCCCCTTCCCCCTGGTAACACACCCATGACATAGCCCTACACTTGCCTTTTGAATTACGTAGCGCTGGCCTGCCCTCCCGCCTCCCCTCCCCTCCCCCAACTTAAAGAAAAAATCAAGAAAACGCTGAGAAAACAGCTTGCAAAAAGGGCGGGATTTTAAATTTTTTACACGCTTTTTTCAAAGTAGTTTTTTCAAAGTAGTTTTAGTGGCTCGTATCTGTTACGTAACGCTATGTTTGACCCTGTTTTCCTCTTGTAACACACCGTAACGCTGTCTTAAATCTCCCCTCCCCCTAAGTGCGTTACATAATGCTTGAACGGCTCCTGACCTTAAGATTTAATTCTTGAGAAAATTAGGGCGATTCGATGGACGCCATATTTTGTGTCAGAACGGCATGCGATGTATCGCATCAATTGGTTCCATTTATTCAGCTACTCGTCATTTTTCTGCAATTTTGAGATCGCAATTCTGTTGTCAGGCGACTAAAGCACTCACTTACCAATTCCAACAAAGAAATTCAACGTAATAAAGGCGTGGTTTTTTTTGAGGAGAAAATATCGCATTCGAGTGCAGTGTCGATATTAGTACCGAATGCGATGTTTTCTCTCTAAAAATACCACGCCTTTATTACGTTGAATTTCTTTGTTAAAATTGGTAAGTGCTTCAGTCTCCTGACAACAGAATTGCGATCTCAAAATTGGAGAAAAATGACGAGTAGCTGAAAAAATGGAACCAATTGATGCGATGTAGGTATCGCATGCCGTTCTGACACAAAATATGGCGTCCATCGAATCGCCTTAAATTTTTTTACAGAACACTTGGCAACGTCTGAAAGTTCATAGGGCATTTTCCCCCTGAAACAAGACGCCACGCGCTGATGCGTGTGGGGTCGAGGGAGACACGGAGGTCAAAGGGCCGGAACAATCCCTCGGCGCACAGAGGATTGAGTAAATTAGAGAGGTCGGGCATGAAATTTTTTACTAAAACTGCAAATTTTTAAGGTTTGTTTCTTCACAATTTAAACTTTAAGGGGTGGTTCTGGAAGAGAATTTCACGAGAAAACCAGTGGAGCCACTTTCAGAACCTCAAAAATTCGTATAAACGGAGTTAAAAGCGTTTAAAGTTTTCAAATTTTGTCCGACCTCTCCTACTGACTGGATCCACTATGCGGCGGACGGAAGCGGAGTTGGCGTGATTTAGGGTTTGGGGGGTGGGAGGGATAGGGTTTGGGGGTTGGCGGGTGGGGATGGACGACGCAAGGGTGCGTGTGCTTACTGTAGACGTCGGTTTCGTCATTGATCTCGGCCTGGATGAGCTCTTCGATGACGTCTTCGAGTGTGACGAGTCCGTCGACGGCCTTGTAGCTGCCCAAGTCCTTGGTGTAGACGAACGCCATGTGACCCTTCATCCCTGCCACAGAATATCGATCACGAGTTAGTGTCAACAGATAAAACAAACAGGAAACACAAGGGGCGCCGGGACATCTTAAAAGGCGAGATTCTCGAAAAAGTCCCCGTTGGGGAGTTCGGCCGGTCGGGCTTTGAAAGTTCGGCCGGCGAACCGGTGCGACCGAAGTAGCATTTATCGACGCAAAAATCGCGATAAAATCAGAGAGGAAAAAAAGGAGGTGTTTACATCTTGAGGTTTGTTTACCCTGTGACGTAGGTCGGTACAACCTGGCCAGCGAAATCTGGGATTTGCAGTATGAAAAACCGACCGTGGTGTCCGAATTTTTCGCTTCAATCAACTCATGATAAACTTTCAAGCACTATTTAAAGGGTTACTTTTTTCCATAAATTACACCATTTCCAAGAAAATCGATGATGAAACTCGTCGTGCCGACCTACGTCATCAAAAAAAATCCAAGATGCCCGAAATGCGAACACCTCCTTTTTTTTCTCTACGCGATAAAATTAATAAGGTCCAGTTACACGATCAAATTGAGCCATCAAATTGGGCCCCTCATTGGTCGCATCCTCACCTCAGGTCTTTTTCCACCAATCAGAGCTTCAGTTTGATGGCTCAATTTGATCGTGTAACTGAACCTCTAGGATCAACATCCGAGCGATTATCCTCGATCTTAACGCAATGAAATTGCGATATATACCGTTTTAATCTCAATTTCATCCACAAATATTAATCGCAATTTTTATTTTGATAATATCGCGATAAATTGCCATCGATATAATCGCGATAACCAACCGAGAAAATTGCTATTTATCACGATTACTGCTACTTGGGAAATTCGACCCCTAAGCTATTAAAAAAAAAAAAAAAAAAAAAAAAAAAGCAGAGTTGAGGCCGTTCAACGTCAGGCAATCTTGACCGATTTCTTACATACTTTTGGCCACACAAGGCCACCCTGCTGCGTCCACTGGACTACAGTGACCGGAGCGCCTTCAATTTTTTCGTATGCAACACGCGCGTCCATGGAGTACGAATAGTTGTATCAAGGCGATATTATCAATATCATTGAAACCGTTCGTTGCTATTCTTTTACTCGTAGGCGTGGAGATCACCTGCAATGGTTTGGTTATGATATAGCGAGTAGGACGAGACATTGTAAGAATTTTAAATTTACAGCAACATTATCCCAAGGAATGACAATTTTATTTAAATTTTCCCGACAAAAAACGCTACCAAGGCTTGGGCAGTTCATAACGACGTTGAAAAAAAACTTCTCGTTGCCCTATGTCAGAAATGAATTAAGTGACAATGTCAATTATTTGTTATGATGAAATGTTTCTGGTTATCACAAGGCGCATAAGTGCAGTTTTTGTCACAGTTGCAGTTTGTAAGTTAAGTCTACGTCGAGAAATACGTGTTTGAAGTTTCAAAATTGCACGGATCCTTGTGGCGGAAAGAAAGTTCAAACTGACATTGTGATGCGTAAAAACTGGGATTTGGGAGCGAATTTTTCACTACTACTTACACTTGAAATCATTAATATCTCATTTTTCTCAAAAACCGCACTTATGCGCCTTGTCCTGCAAGCCCCTCAATTGAATAATCCCATCACAAATAGGAGATACCGCTATTACGGCTCACAAGTTCACTCGGCTTCATAATCGGTGTTTTTTTTTTTTTTTTTTTTTTTTTTTTTTTTTTTTTTTTTTTTTTTTTTTTTTTTTTGCAACCCGTACTGCCGTGCTAAGGAGGAAGGCCGTATGGGCCTTCAGGCATCGCCAAATTTCCTTCGGTAAAACATGAATTTTCCTGGTAAAATTTTGAATATTTTCCTTCCAATCTTTCAGGTAATTTTGGTCGCTATTTTACCTAAAGTTCCTTAAAATTTCAAGGGAAAACATTCATAACTTTCCTAAAAAATGAACGTTTGAATTATCGAAGGAAATTTGGCAACTCTCGAATGTTCATACGACGTTTTTCCTGAGCAGGGCAGAGTAGGTTCCTATTTTCTTCAGCGCAGCCCGAAACTGCTGAGGAAAGCTTTTTCAACCTGATTTTTCGAGGTGCGTGACAAATGAGAAGTAAAAATTCAAAACAAAGTAAGCGCCATCTGAATGCTGCGAAGATTGTGCAAGTGTCTCTCTGGAAACAACCGTATACATAATTGGACATAACTGGATTTAACTGGAATCTAGTGGTCTAAGAATGGTCCAGTAAGCGCTGGTCCTAGGTAGCATTTTTCAACAGAAAAATCGCGCTGTTATGAAATTGAGTTGCGATTTTTTTACGATTTTTGACGCTAAAATCGCTAGTATTGTCAACACCAGGGCGATTATCCTCAATCTTGTCGCAATTTTTTCTCTGTAAAATCGAAATTTCATGCTAATTTATCACGAATTATTTGTTCGATAATATTGTGATAAATCGCCGTCGATAAAATCGCGATTTTATAGAAATTTTAATTTTTCATCTGATGATATAGCAATACATCGATGTAGATAAAATCGCGATACTCTGGGCCACGAGCTCGTGTTTTTACGATTTCTTTTAAATCGGCAAGAAGCAATCACCTAAATCTTTTCCAACACCTTTCCAAGTCCAATACTTACGAAGGTATCGCCCTTCAAAAACCACGTGGCGCTCGGCATCCACATCGGTGATACATACCATGGTTCCTTTCACTTTGGTTTAAATATAGACAAAAATTTCCAATTTTGTTTTTTTTGGGCCACCAAATGTAACAGAATTTACGGGGTGTAGATTTGCGTGACGCATCCGTGGCTGGGGGGGGGGGGGGAGGGGGGTTGGAAGTTCTTTTCAGCCTGACGTAATTTATGACGTGTATTAATTTACGGACATTTTGTCTCGAACAACCGTATGGTTTTTGTAGATATCTTCCATTTGATCCGCGGCAAATAAAAACAGTTACTTTAGCTTTATGTTGAGTTTTAGATTTGGCAATCTTGAGTAGGCTTTAAAATAGACTTACGCTATGGCACGGAGAAAAATTTCCCACAGCGACCGGGGGAATGTCCTGTTAATGATTTCCTCGTCGAGTTTCTATTTATTACAACTAAGATTCCTGTTATCTTAAGGAATTCCGATTTTCATTGTAGGAATTCCATCGGGACGAAGAGAATTCCGGGTGTTTCAAATGAGAATTCGACGAGATAATTATTGATGAGGAATTAAGTAAGTAAATACTTTTGCGGCATTGATACCATGATTCAGCATTGGCGGATCCAGCGAATTGGCAACATTGTCTTTCCTCCATTTAAACCTATGGAAATGTATCGATACTTGGAGGGGCCACGTGCTCCAACGCTTCCGAAAGGAATCGATTATTTGGCATAGGTTTAAATGGAGGAAATCCACTGTTGCCGAAGTGCTGGATCCGCCTCTGGTGTTCCGAAATGACTCGAACGCGAAAATTGCGGAGGGAAGAGAATGCTTAGAGGAATCTTAATCGCGTAAACTAGTTTAAATAGATTCCATGTACAAGCAGTAGCAACAATTGGATTGCATTTTGCAAAATGGAACCACTAGCATTGCAATGTTGCTAAGATTGTGCAACTTCTTTTGTCTTGGAGGAAAAATCCGATTATCCCTTAGTATTTTCTATTTTACTCGCTAAAAAATGTAAATTTAAGACAAAAATTACCATATAAATTTCATAGTTTTTCACAATTTCCGCAATTTTATTGCAAAGGATGAAGTTGCACAATCTTAGCATCATTGCAATGCTAGTGGTTCCTTTTTGCAAAATGCAATCCAATTCTGCCTTGTTAAGGAAGAACACCGCATGAACCTTCAGACGTAGCCAAACTTCCTTTAAAGAATCACGAATTTTCGGGAAAATCTGCAATAATTTTTCTTCCGATTTTTCAGAGAAATTTGTTTGTAATTTGATCTGAAAATCTCGAGGAAATATATTCATAACTTTCCTACAAAATAAATGTTTTCTGATAGGAAATTAGGCAACATTCGAATCCTCAGGCGGAGTTACTACTTACAATTAGCACGACAGTATTATCGTCGGCGTTGAGCCTAGAAAACAAGCAAAGCCCTTAAACGCGTGCCAAAATACTCATCAAGTTGATCGAAACAAGACAAGTAGAAATATTGGTACTAGCAGCAGTTCTAGGCCTTGAGAAAAACAAGGCTGACAACCTTTCTGCCGTGCTACGGAAAAACGCCGTATGAACCTTTAGGCGTTGCCAAATTTCCCCTGATGATACACGAATTTCCTGGTAAACTTGTGAGTATTTTCACTGGAAAAAAACACATTGGATCTAGAGTCCAGACTCTTGAAAACATTGACGAGGAAAAATACTCTTGATTCAATCCGATTTAAGCTTAAATCAAAAGGAAATCCGCTCAAATTAAGAGGCTGGGTTCTTGATTTAAGCTTGAATCTGATTGAATCAAGAGTATTTTTTCTTGTCGATGTTTTCAGATCCAATGTGTTTTTTTTCCAGTGTTCCTTCCAATTTTTCAGATACTTTATTTTACAATTTCACCTGAGGTTCCTGAAAATTTAGAGGAAAAATATCCATAACTTTCCTCAAAAATAAACGTTTTATCGAAGGAAATTTGGCAACGCTCTAATGTTCATACGGCGTTCTTCCTTAGCAGGGCAGCGTTGCGGGAACCATGATCACTGTAAGTGCCAAGACATCGTGTAATTATTATGCATGCGGTCGATGTGGTTGATATTTCGAGTTGATAAAATTGATTGAAGCGCAAACTGCTCCTTGCGTGCAATGAAGAGACAGCGGATATATCGACGGTGAAACTACCAAACCACGTATCTCGTTTGCGGTGTTTAAAAATCTCCGCTCACATTTTATTTTTTTGAAGTAGACCAAATCAATATCATTCCTTGAAATTTTCACAGAATTTTCTCCGCACGAAGAGGAAAAATCACGGAAATTTTCAAGACTGGACGTTAAGTAGCTTTTCATTTAAAAAATAAAGTATGACAGGAAGTCTGCGACGTCGCAAACCGAGATACGTGGTTTGGTAGTTTCACCGTCGATATTCAGATGGCTCAAGCGTATCTCAATCGATTGTTCGGAAATCTCGTGTAGGTAATTGACTGTCTTTTCGTCAGGATTTTTTTCATTGACAAAGATTGAAAAAAGTAGAGTACCTATGTAGGGAGAGTATACTGAAAAAAAATATCGGCGTATTCACTAAGAAAAGGGTAGAATTACCAAGAATTCAGGGTTCTATTTTATCCCTTTTTTTTGGTTAAAATTACCATTTATGGAATTGGTAATTTTACCGAGAGATCTCGATAATTGAAATTATTGAACTTTCTCGGTAATTTTACTGGACCTTGGTAAAAACGCCAATATTTTTTATCGCCTGTGGTAGAATTACCGAGATAAAATTGCAAAGTTACTGGGAATTGATTACCAACAAAAGTGGTATTGTTACCTGAAAAAAAAAACAGTAAAAATGCCGGTTTTTACGTAAGCTTACCAGTCTGTCTTGGTAAAATTACCAATAATTGGTAAAAAAAAAGTGAGATGGTGAAGGTACTAACGGACCTTGGTAAAAACGCCGAGAATTTTTTTTCAGTGTAAGGCCATGTCGAAATATGGAGCTTTTAGGGTCCAAAATAACAGCCGACCTATGAAAACGAAAGATTTTACTGCCGAGTCCTCACTGCCATGATAGCGAAGAGAGCAGAGCAGTAGAAGCGAAAATAAAGTTTCGAGAAAACGGGCTAGGAAGCTTCTAACCGGAAAATTTTATTAAAAGAAGCCTCAGTTCTTAGCCTCAGCAGTAAGTGCAAAAAAGAGGTTAAAAGGAAACGGACTCAGAAGCATGGGGGCGGAAAATTGTATTGAGAGAAGCCTCCGTTCTATGTCAAATTGCCAATAAGCATCCGAGAGACTCTTAGAAATCATTTGGATGCTTAAAAATTGACCGATTTTATTTCAATTATAGTCACGGCAATGTTAGCGCCTGCAAGATTACGCAAATACTTCACGCATTGCGCGTACTTCATGGTGCGCGCTGTTAGCGCCTGCAAGACTACGCGAATACTTCACGCATTGCGCGTACTGCACGGTGCGCGCTGTTAGTGCCCGCAAGACTGCATGGATACTTCACGCATTGCGCATAAGCCACTGCGCTGCCGAGATAGCGACGAAAGCAGTGAGTGCAAAAATGATGTTTTCAGAAACCGGGTTCAGAAGCGTCTGAGCAGAAAATTTAATTGGAAAAGCCTCCGTTTCTTGTCGAATTGCCAGTAATCGTCCGGAAGACTCCTAGAAATCGTTTGGATGATTAGAAATCGACCAATTTTATTTCAATCACATAAAAAGGGTATTTTTCATTTTCATGCTAGGCTATTGTTAGGCAAGACAGCCGTAAGTGCTATCTTCTGCATGCTTTCGTGGTCGCGCTTTGAACACACAACAAACACATTTTCAGGTTAGAAATTGGAAGAAGAGGGCGGCATTCTAATTCGAAACAATGTTTTCATTGGCTCTCTGGAGGGATAATGTCTCTTACTGCTGTCTTGCCTAACTACATCATTTTTGGCGCAATAACGGCTTTCTCATAGGTCTCGTTTTCATTAAATTAATATGAATTTTGCTGTTTTAGCTATATCAATGATTTTATCTGATATGATTTTATCTACGAAATAGATTAGACGAACTTTGAAGGAAACTCGATTTCAAAAATTTGACACCTACTGCTGTCTTCGCTATCACGAAAGTTCAAATTCCAATATCAAACCAAAATTGCCAAGAATGTTCATAAATGAGCGTTCTTCCGCAAAAATGAGTGAATTTATGCAAAAATTAGTCAAATACGTGCTTGGCCGACGTCGGGTCGCGACAATTGTAATAATAATTCACTCTGTATAAATTGAGTTCATGCATGTATATTGGCTACTCTTTTGGACCCTAAGAGCTCAACCACCTGAATTCAAAATTACCGATATGTGCTCCCCCTGTATAGGTACTCTAGGAAAAAAAAACAATCGGATCCGAATATTCTACTATAAAATAGAGAAGTCCGCATCAATGTCGGAACTTGATCACATTTCGACACTCACGGGAATTCTCTCTGTAAGAAAAGGACAGAGCACGCGATTTTTCTCTATAATTACTACAGAGAACTGTGCAGAACTCTAAGAAAAATGTCTAGCATAGCATAGGCTGTTCAAAAGTGATAGTAATAGTGCAATACATCAGTGCAATAATTTTTGTCGAAAAGCGATGTGAATAAGAAGAATTTTATTCTGAAATGTGGCAACGCTCTTCTGGTATAAACTTCCCCCTTTGATTTCCCTGGCGAACTTATTCCGAGAGGAAAAATGAGCGGGAAAGACAGCGGTGGCGAGGCGTGCTATGCGATATATCGTCACCTTCCAGGCAAAGTATCACAAGCGCCATGCGACGTTTAAAAATCTCCGCCGCCATTTTATTTTTTTACTGAGAAATTGTTGGTTGAATCTGTTTGGAAATTTCACTATATTTTATCGGCAGCACAAAGAAAATTCAGTGAAATTTTCGGACAGCTTCGTTGAACAATTTCTCTGTAAAAAAATAAAATGGCGGCGGAAATTTGTAAACGTCGCATGGCGCTTGTGATACTTTGCCTGGAAGGTGACGATATCGATTTAACTGTCATTTAAACATATAGAAAAGGATCGATAAGGTGTTCGCTACGAACACGTTAATAATCGATTCTTTATCATAGCTTCAAACGGGGAAATATTGATAATCGATCGATCACGCTTCGCCACTGAGAGACAGTTGGACTGCATTTTGCAATTTGGAACTATAAATTCTGGCTCATCTGAAAAAACACTTAAGTGCATAGGGAAACTAATGGCACGTGCGTTGTTTTTAAACCGAGCCAGAATGTATAGCTCCTAATTTCAAAATGTAGTCCAGTTGTCCTCTGCTCTCAATATCAAAGTCTATACATGCGTCTGAAGTTTGGTGTGTGCTTGTAGCTTCTACATCGAGGGCCATTAAAATTATCGATTCAACACCACACCCCAACCCCAAGCGATCGCGCACTGTTGACTTTCAACGTAAGTAGTCCGTCCGTAAAAACCTCATTAAGAGGTCAGGCAGGTTCCGGCAGGAAACGTAATCTAAGAAAAGAGCATTGGGGGTCCGACAAATTGGCAAAATTATTTTTTCTCCATTTATACCTATGGCAATGTATCGATTCTTGAAGGGGTCAGGTGCTTCAAAAAGAATCGATTATTTATCATAGGCTTAAATGGAGGAAATCCTGTTGGCAATTCGCTGGATCTGCCCCTGGAAGAGAGCAATTTGAGCAGCCGTGACTCTAAAAGAATTTATTAAAAAAAACTCAAAATTTCTTCAACTGTATAGAACAAGAGGACGTCTTTTTCAAATTTTACGTAAAAATTAAGTAAAACTTGCGTGATAGATTAAAAAATAAATAAATTAATAATTAAACAAATAAAATTGAAAATACGATGAAAAAAATGATGAAAAAAATGAAAACAGCTGTTAAATTTCGAATAAAAAGACATTCCTTCTGATAATAAGATGCTGAAGCACAGAATAATGCTGCCGTGCTAAGGAAAAAGGCCGTATGAGCCCTCAGGCGTTGCCAAATTTCCTTTGGCAAATCACTAATTTTCAAGAATATTTTTGAATATTTTTCTGCCAACTTCTCAGATAATTTTGTTTGTATTTTGATTTAAAGTGTCTGAAAATTTCACGGGAAAATATTCATAATATTCCTCAAAAATAAACATTTTATTCAAGGAAATTTGGCAACTCTCGAATGTTCATACGGCGTTCTTCCTTAGCACGGCAGAATGGAGGCCAGGAGTAAAGCACGTCACTCTGAAATTTGAGACTTCTCTTGTCACGTATTTGCCACGCAGATTTGCACCTCATAAATTACGTTTTTGCTGGACCCCCTAACTAAATTACGAGATTCAAACTTTTTCAGATTTTTTTACAAAGATTTTCGTTTCGAAGGAACTTAAAAAAATCGCCGCTTCGTATCGAATTTTACGGGGTAAATTTTGCGATAAGAACTAAAATTTTCAAAAAACTTTCAAAACTTTCAAAAACAAATTTTCAAACAACAACAAAATCGGCACTTCGCATCGAATTTTTAGGGGTAAATTCTGCGATACGAACTCAAATATTCGTCTCAGTTTAGAAACAACATATGCACCATTAATTTCCCTACGCACATAAGTGTTCTCACATTCTTGGGCCAAAAATTGTGGTTCCTCATTGCAAAATGTAGTCCAAATAACGTCACGCACAGGCCCTCTTTCCCTTCTTTTGCCTTGACGGAATAAACTATATTTTGCAATTAGGAACTACAATTTCCGACTTATTATAGATACAACACGCGAGCCATTAGTTTTCCCGGGTAGATAGGTGTTTTCACGGATGAGCCAAAAATTGTAGTTCCTAATTTTAAAATGTTTTTCAAATGACGTCACGCACAGGCCCTCTTTCCCTTCTTTTGCCTTGACGAAATAGACTATATTTTGCGATTAGGAACTACAATTTCCGACTTATTATAGATACAACACGCGAGCCATTAGTTTTCCCAGGTAGATAGGTGTTTTCACGGATAAACCAAAAATTGTAGTTCCTAATTTCAAAATGTTTTTCAAATGACGTCACGCACAGGCCCTCTTTCCCTTCTTTTGCCTTGACGAAATAGACTATATTTTGCAATTAGGAACTACAATTTCTGACTTATTAGAGAGACAACACACGTGCCATTGGTTTTCCTAAGTAGATAGGTGTTTCCATGTATGAGCCAGAAATTGTAGTTCCAAATTGCGAGATGCAGGCCCGATGATGGGGAAACGAAAGGATGCTTACCTGTTTTGAACATCTTCAACATGACGTCGAGTTTGGTACCCACAGGAACGAAGCTGAGCTCGTGATGGTGACACTGTAAAATGTTTTTGACCGGGATGTTGTCGTCTGGGTCCAGGACGGCCAGGTCCTTGGCCATGAGCACTCCAATGACGTGCGTCCTGTCGTCTTGGTAGATCGGGACCCGGGAATAACCTGCAAAAAACCGGAGAAGTTGTCCTCAGAAACGGGATCCTCATTTGGACTACCTTTGACACAAGAAATCCGATAAGGGAAGTTGGCAGTTTCGAAAACGCCTTCAATTGGGGCGTGATACCTCACGCATTCCGCAGAGTACGAATAGTTGTATCGTTGCGCCTTAGCAATGCAATGGAAGATTAATATTGAAGTAGCCTTCACGCTGCCCTTGTCGGTTATCCTTTACCGCTATTGCGATTTTATTGGCATAGCTCAATTGTGCTCAAGCTAGGGTTGTATCTAGCAAATGGATAATTTTTATTTATAAGAATGAGAACTGAACAAGCGGTAAAGAATATAACTAAATATTAGGAACTCAAATTGGACTGCACTTTGCAGTTTTGAACTATAAATTCTAGCCCGGTTTAATAACAACGTATGTGCCATTCGTTTCCCTATGCCCACAAGTGTTTTCCCAGAAGAGCCAGAATTTATAATTCCAAATTGCAAAATGCAGTCCATTTATTCCGGATGGAACACCCTTCGAAATCGAGGAATGAATTTCGATGCCGAAGTCTATACAGCGCCCGAAAACCCCGAATGATATGGGTGCTCGGAATTGAAATGGGTCAGTTGCGCTAGTTACAGAATCGTGTTTTGATGCTTGATTCTTGCAGATTAGCTAAAAATAATAAGATCCGTCAAAACCGCAACTTTCTACGCTGAATATTAACCGAGATATCGCCCTTTGAAAAGTCGGGTTTCTGACGTCATGCATCGCGGTAGTGACACCCGTGATTTCCTCCACCTTGCTTTCATCAGTCAGTGATGCACTGGTTACTCGACGTGAAACTTGGATGAAAACAAGGTGGAAGAAACCCGGGGCCGGATTAAGGGGGTGGCCACATGGGCCGCGGCCCATGGCAGCAAATCCATAGGGGGCGCCAAATTTTGCAAGTTTTCCAAATGTAAGCATAAAAAAAATTCTGATTTAGAAAAAAAATTACAAACGAGAAAAGGTGACAAAATCTCTAATTTTCTGAGAGTATAGTAATTTCTACTTTTGTCGTCTTTCAGTGATACAAGAGACAGCGCCTTTAATTAGTCGAGTTAAGAGAGAAACCAAACACGCAGTTTGGCCTGGAACGGCGCGACTTACCTAGAGAGAAATTATGACGAGGACTTGAGATGAAAAGGAGAAGCCCTCGGCGCGGCGATCGGCGTAATTCTAACACATATTAGCGCCTACAAGACTGCACGAATACTTCACGCATTGCGTCAAACACAGTGCGGTCTGCGAGGCGCGAGGTCTTATAAGTTAAAATCATTAATCCACATTTATGTTTGTTCTTTCATAATTTTTCGTTCATTTCTTATGAATGGAAGGCCTTGTCCACACAGGTTTACGAAACTTAACTTTCGCGCAAAGTTCCGTGAACTTTTGCTAGTAGTGTTGACAGGACTTTCCCAAAAAATGTGTTCAACACTAGTAAACGCGTCTCATGCATCCGACCCCCACTGGCACGTTCATTTGATGGTTTTCATTGATGTTTCAAAACGAATAAGAAGGGGGCGGCAAAATACTATAGCGGCCCATGGGCGGCTAGTAGGTAAATCTGGCCCTGAAGAAACCGCGGGTGCATGTTATTACCGCAATGGATGACGTCAGAAACCCGACTTTTCAATGGGCTATATTTCGGTTAATATTGAACGTAGAAATTTGCGGTTTGGACAGATCTAATTATATTTAGCTGATCTACAAAAATTAAGCATCAAAACACGATTCCGTGATCAGCGCAACTGACCCATTAGCACCATATACGCGTATGACACTTTGCAAAAGAGCACATTCCGCTCCGCATATCACACGCGGTTGTTAGCCGCTACATACACTTCGGCACAGAATTTCACTCCAAAATCACCGATGAAGGATTTCAATCGGGAAACGAAACGAGCGCTCGTCGGAGGGAAAAGACAAGAAGATTTAATATTTCCCACTTTGGCCAAAGGTGTTCTTGTTCCCCGCAAAAACATCTACTGAGGGATTCAGGGGACAAGTTGCAGAAATGCAGGTTTAGCTCTTACAAGAAATGCGTGTTGAAAGTTTCAAAGTTACATTGAGACTCATGGCAGAAAGAAAGTTCTCACTCACTTCTTGAAGCTTAGAAATAGGATTTCAGTATGAATTTTTCACAAAATATATTTGTGAGGACTAGTTTTATTAGTTTTAATCGTTCATATCTCATTTTTTTGAGGGACTGCACTTATGCGCCTTGTCCTCCACGCCCTTCTGTTGGATGAGCATCCATGTTTCAGGATTGCCACAGAATTTGAAAGATGAAATGTCCTGATATTTCCCTGATTTCTCTGTCACATTTGAGTAAAATTCCCTGGCAATTGAAGATATGCCAGATGGTTAAAAAGGCATAATTTGAAATAGTTTTTAGACAAAATTTGTTGTTCAAAACATCAAACCCATTCTAAAAAGCAAATGAAGGTGAATTGACAAATTTTTCCCTGACATTTTCATCATTTTCCCCAACATTTCCAGGTTTTCCCTGACTTTTTGAAATTCCCCAACATTTTCCGGTTTTATCGGTATTCCCTGGCTGAGGCAACCCTGAAACTACATTTGAGGCCTAGTTTCAGTTAAAAGCTTTCAGACCTCAGTTTCTTTCAAAAATTGCACTTGTGCACCTTGTCATCCAAGCCGCTTCTATTGACTGATCACCCATGTTTCCTTCCTCGGAGAAAAGACACGCTCTTTCGGCCGTTGAGTGAGGTAGGACAAGCCACTCGTAGCTTTAGACGAGGTAAGTTTGTTTGTCCAACGTCTCGTCACCTTATAGCAGCGCGAATGGTAGGATTAATGGCGCTGTCTCGTAAATCTCTGGTTTACGCTTCGTTAGTGCCTCCAAGATAAATCGTTTAGCTATTCTGCCGTGCTAAGGAAGAACGCCGTATGAACATTCGAGAGTTGCCAAATTTCCCTCGATAAAACGTGCATTTTTGGCGGCATTCATGCACGTTTTTCTTTGGAATTTTCAAATATTTTAGATACAATTTCGTACAAAATTGTCGGAGAATTTTGGGGGAAAATATTCACAATTTTTCCAGTAAATTTGATTTTATCGAGGGAAACTAGGCAACGTCTGAAGGCTCATACAGCGTTCTTCCTTAGCACGGCAATATTCGTCCCTGGTGAATCACCTTGAGAGTCCGAGTGTCTCCTTAATCGTTTTACTGTAAACGTTACTTTTAATACTCGATGCGAACAATGGTCGGTTAAAGTAAAGTTATTAAAAATCTAGCCGAGTCACAAGCGCACTGGGAGAAATTGGATTCGTTGCGAAAAAGAAAATTATTTCCTCGACGATTTCTCGTCGCATCGAGGAAGCTACTTTTTGTTGAAAGTAGAAAAGCTATGTAAACGAAATTTTCCCTCTTGGAGTGAAAGTTTCCTTCCTTTGTGACAACGACTGTTAAAACATGTTTTTATAACACTCGTAAATTGGGGGGGGGGGGGACTCTTAAAAAACCGTCGAAATATTCGTCTTGGGAAACCCTTTCCGGGTATCTTTTTACTGAAATTTTACATTACTTACTTTAACTTCATTTAAAAAACTATTTTCGTGAATTCCCTGAAGTTCCCGATCAGGGTGTCTAGTGCGCCCACTCGCCGGCTTTCTATATTTTTTCTCATAAGTTTCCACAAATTTTCCAACCAATTTCAAGAAAAGAACTTTTTCCCTCTCTGTTCCTTCGATTTTCGACTTTTGACCCTTAAAGATTTTCCCTCCTTCGCTTTCCACGTTTTTCTCTCATCAGTTTTCCACAAAATTTCCCACCACTTTTAGGGTGTCTAGTGCGCCCACTCGCCGGCTTTCTATATTTTTCTCATAAGTTTCCACAAATTTTCCAACCAATTTCAAGAAAAGAACTTTTTCCCTCTCTGTTCCTTCGATATTCGACTTTTGACCCTTAAAGATTTTCCCTCCTTCGCTTTCCACGTTTTTCTCTCATCAGTTTTCCACAAAATTTCCCACCAATTTTAAAAGTGAGGACTTTTCCCTTCTCCTTTCCTCTGATTTTCGACTTTTGACTCTGAAGTTTTCCCTCCTTCGCTTTCCACATTTTTCTCATTAGTTTTCCACGAAAGTTTCCACCAATTTCAAAAAGGAGGATCTTTTTCCTCTCCTTTCCTTTGATTTTCGACTTCTGGCCCTTTAAGTTTTCCCTCTTTCGCTTTCCATATTTTCCTCATCAGTTTTCCGTAAAATTTCCCACCAATTTAGAAAAAGACGACCCTTTCCCTTTTCTTTCCTTTGATTATCAACTTCTGACCCGAAAATGGACTACGTTTAACACAAAGGAACGAAGCCGAATCAGCTATTGCCAAATTTAACTTGGCAATCTAATTTTTTACGAGCGAACGTTCGTGTGGATTCCTTTGAAAATGCTAAGGAATTAGCTTCGTACTATAAAGAAATTACGCTGAAATTTGCACGAGGATCCGCACAACAGTTGTCATGTAAAAAATAAAATTGTCAAAGAGCGACGCCAAGAATGGCACAATTTGGGCCAGAAGGGATTTTTCTGAAACCGGGCCCAAACGATACCTTATGATACCCTAAAACTCTGGTAAAAATTTTAGCTTGAGTATACGCACCGTTTTTGAGAAATGGGGGGGCAAAGTTGCCAAATCGCCATCATTCTGGACAGCATTTTTACAGCAAAAAGACGAGAAAAATGGACGAAAAAGTTACACTATTAATGGGTTTGGGCTGTAAATGTTCTTATTGAGCCCCCGTGCATGTAACTGTGTTCAGTTTCAAAAATTTTGGACGTACAGTGGTCCAAAATGGGGAGAAATCGTGGACAGATAAGGATTCTTTGTTAAACTTTTTAAAAAATGGAAGTAAAATTGTTGGTCTCCTGCAGAGATCATGGATCCAATGTTCTTATCGGTCTTCTATGCATTCAATTGAGTTCAGTTTGTCAAATTTTCATCGCACAATGGTCCAAAATGGGAAATCAGTGGACAAATTAAGATCTTCTGCCTAACTTTTTAAAAATGATGTACGACTATTGGTCCCCTGCAGAGATCATGGGGAACAATTTTCTTATCAATGCATTTAATTGGGTTCAGTTTATCAAATTTTCATCGCACAATGGTCCAAAATAGGAAATTAGTGGACAAATTAAGATCTTCTGTTGAAATTTTTGAAAAATAACATGAAACTATGAGGGTTTTCACTAGATTCGAAAGGTGTAAATTGAAAATAAGTTAGTCGCCAATAAAAGCTATCCATGTTCACTGTTTTAAACTGAACAAATGAGGTCTGGAAACGGTAATTCAGGAGGAACTTAGCTTTTAGATCCTTAAAATCCGGCTAACTGGTGGTTTTTGTCCTAGTTAGTTGTCAGAGAATAATTGTAGTTAGAATAATACTTTATCATAAATCCTTTCTAAGGATTTAGGAAAGGTTAGGTTAGGTTAGGTTAGATTTCAACAGAAGATCTTAATTTGTCCACTAATTTCCATTTTGGACCATTGTGCGATGAAAATTTGATAAACTGAACCCAATTGAATGCATTGATAAGAACATTGTTCCCCATGATCTCTGCAGGGGACCAATAGTCGTACATCATTTTAAAAAGTTAGGCAGAAGATCTCAATTTGTCCAGTGATTTCCATTTTGGACCATTGTGCGATGAAAATTTGATAAACTGAACTCAATTGAATGCATAGAAGACCGATAAGAACATTGGATCCATGATCTCTGCAGGAGACCAACAATTTTACTTCCATTTTTAAAAAGTTTAACAAAGAATTCCTTATCTGTCCACGATTTCTCCCCATTTTGGACCACTGTACGTCCAAAATTTTTGAAACTGAACACAGTTACATGCACGGGGGCTCAATAAGAACATTTACAGCCAAACCCATCAATAGTGTAACTTTTTCGTCCATTTTTCTCGTCTTTTTGCTGTAAAAATGCTGTCCAGAATGATGGCGATTTGGCAACTTTGCCCCCCCATTTCTCAAAAAACGGTGCGTATACTCAAGCTAAAAATTTTTACCACAGTTTTAGGGTATCATAAGGTATCGTTTGGGCCCGGTTTCAGAAAAATCCCTTCTGGCCCAAATTGTGCCAAAAAACGGTCGTTTTTGGCGTCGCTCTTTGGTAATGGTTGATGTGGCTTGCATTGTTATTGGTTCCTTTCTGTTTAACGCGGTCCAAAAATTTTCCCTCCTTCCACAATAGAGACGTTGCAAGTGTGAAGAATTCGCGATTTGACCATTGATTCTTATGTAAAAGTTGGCGAGAAACACGATGGTGCCACTGGTTTTCTCTGAAATCAACTCCCAAGCTCAAAAAAAGCTCTCGAGTTGAGGTCAAAATGGCCGGGATACCCCACGCTATCCGGAGAGTCCGCCTCTACATCAAAACGAACTCTCTGTGCAAAGATAGGGAGCATATACATTGACAGGGCTGCCACTTTATTTGGGGACTCCAAAACTGAAATTCCGGCATTACTGCTAATGTATTTGCTCCCTATTTCAGCATGGAGAGTTTGTCTTCATGTAGAGGTGGACTCTCAGGGTAGGGTGGGATATCCCCTCCATTTTGGCCTCAACTTGAGAGTTTTTTTTGAGCTTGGGAGATGATTCCAGAGAAACCCAGTGGCACCATCGTGTTCCTCGCCAACTTTTACATAAGAATCAATAGTCAAATTGCAAATTCCTCGCTCATGCAACATCTCCATTGAACTATGCGGTTAAAACTGCAATAGCGGCAAAGGAAAACAGACAAGGCCAGCGTGAAGGCTACTTCAATATTAATCTCGCGTCGCGTTGCTAAGGCGCAGAGATACAACTATTCGTACTCTTCGGAATGCGTGAGGTATCACGCCACAATTGGAGGCGTTTTCGAAACTGCCAACTTTCCTTGTCGGTTTTCTTGTGTCGTATGAATGGGTGTCTATTAAAACTGGCTGGAAAATAAAAAGTACTTTTACGGTATATTTTCAGTACCTTTCCAAACAATTCATTACCTCATACTTAAGCAGAAGAATGGACCACTAGACAAGGTACGAATTTAAGCAATCTGATACATGTTTCTTAATCAGAATTTCACGTAGAACACGATTCACACAACGGGAATTACTGAAACCAACTCCTAACAAAGATATTAACGTTTTTATTTCCCATTGGCTACAAGGAATTCGAACTGCCCGGTCACAAGAAACTCAAAGCTCTACGCGAGTCAAATCGCGCAGTACAATGGTTTCTGCAAGCCTCTCAATCGAGCAATGTTCATTTCCCACCATGTGTTGTTCAAACTATAAGCAATTTGCTATAACTGAGCCAAAGCGTCAAGACTGAGGTTGCCAGATTTTTTACATCGTAGAGACTGTCATGATAACGGTAAGCGCGCGATGTGAGTCACGTAGAGCATTGAGTTTTCATGAGCGGGTGGTTTGAATTTACGCATCAAGAATCATCAAATATCTTCGTAAGGAGTTGATTTCGGTAATTTTCTATGTGCGCATCGTGTTCTACGTGAAATTTTAGTTACCAAACATGTATCAGAATGCTGAAATTCGTACCTTGTCTAATGGTCCATTCAGTAATTCTTTGGTACCTTTAAGTGGCGGAATTTGCGCGCGATCGAGCAGTTTCTGCACCCCTGGATTTTTATTTTCGGTACACCCTGTACAGCTTCGCGAATGGGGAGGCTCCGATGCCCGGCGCGGGAGGAAGTGGAGCACTAAATGTTAACAATCTGCCATGACACCCCCGTCGACGTCGCCCGAAGATGGATGGTCGTCGCGTCCGTGCCGTCGCACAGTGGACCGAGTCAATCAGAGAAGTCGCACATAAATTTTTTTACGAAAACTGCAAATTTTTACGTTTATTTCGCGTCACATTTTAAACTTTAAGGAGTGCTTCTTGAAGAAAATTTCGCGAGAGGAAACCAATAGAACCGATTTTAGAACTTCTAAGTTTAGTATGAACACATGCACTGAAAAAAAAATTCTCGGCGTTTTTTACCACGGTCCGTTGGTACCTTTACCATCTCACTTTTTTTTACCAATTATTGGTAATTCTACGCAGACAGACTGGTAAGCTTACCCAAAAACCGGTATTTTTACTGTTTTTTTTTTTCAGGTAAGAATACCACTTTCATTGGTAATCGATTCCCGGTAACTTTGCCATTTTATCTCGGTAATTCTACCACAGTCGATAGAAAATATTGGCGCTTTTACCAAGGTCCAGTAAAATTCCCGAGAAAGTTCAATGATTTTACCGAGATTTCTCGGAAAAATTACCGATTCCATAAATTGTAATTTTACCAAGAAAAAACTAAGATCAAATAGAACCCCGAATCCTTGGCAATTTTACCCTTTTCTTAGTAAATACACAGAGATTTTTTTTTTCAGTGCTGAGTTATAAAGCGTGCGAAGTTTTCAAATTTTGTCCGACCTCTCCTATCGGCTCGGTCCACTGTGCGTCGCGTCGAAACAAAACCCGATGATAGTGATTAGTGAAGGTCGATGAAAGTTTAATGCACTCTTTACTAGTTTCCACTGGTTCGCCCCCCCCCCCCCCGACGCCCCTCGCGCGGCGCATTTTAATTTCCTCGCCCCGTCGCTCATCTTGCGTCTTTCTTAACTTTGAAACACTTTGCTTGATTAGGTCACCATTCCGTTTCGCCCAACGGCCCAACGGCCAGCGCACGCTAAGCTATCCTTATCAATTAGCGAGGGCGGGCTGCTGTTGCGGGAGATGCACACTGCCGTACTATATGGGAAGAACGTCGTATGAGCCTTTAGACGTTGCCATATTTTCTTCAATAAAAACCCAATTTACTAGGATAATTGTAGTTAGTTTTCTTCAATTTTTTCGGACAATTTTATTCGCAATTTTATCTAGAACGTCTGGAAATTTCAAGGGAAAAAATGCATAATTTTGTTCGAAAATAAACGATTTATCCGGGGCAATTTGGCAACTCTTGAATGTTCATATGGCGTTCTTCCTTGGCACGGCAGTATCTAAGGAAGAACGCTGTGAGAGCCTTCAGAGCACTGCTTCCATTGGCTCTCTGGCGAAATAATATCACTTCGTGCTGCTTTGCCTGAAACCACATTGTGGCGGCTCCTCCGCCACTAGCGGTCACCTGCCCGCGCACTGATTGGGCGGCGACCTACCTGCCGCCGGCTATATAATCAGCCGGCGCGCCTGATCAAGCATCTATTCTACGCCTGACCGTCCACCAGGTCGCATCAATCAGTTCTCACCTGGCCGTCCACCTGTCTATGCCGTACCGACCGAACACCCTGTCCAGCCGAAGACGACTCGCCAACTGTCGTCGCCGCACTCTTTGAAAACGGCCCTTTTTAGGGCCACCAATCCCGAGCACCTTGGCCATCAAAGCCTATAGTGGTGACCTCGACGTGATTTGAATGAGCTAACTTTTTTTTCAGTAGGCAACGATGGTCCTGCACTCTCCACCCAAGAAGCAAGCAGAAGGTCAAGACACTGGCGGCCACTCCAAGCATCCTGACACTGTAGCCCAACTCCAGCAAGCTACAGAAAGCAACAAAATCTTGCAGGATGAGATGAAGCTGATGAGAGAAGAAATCGCCCACTACCACTCGGAGCTAGCGAAAATGAGAGATTCCGTAAGATCTAGCGTACCGCCCACACCAGCTTTCGTTAACCAAGCATCAAAGCAGATTAAGTTACCGGCTTTCTTGTCAGAGAAACCCGACCTCTGGTTCAACCAAATCGAGCCACTTTTTCAGATTCACAACATCGAATCTGAGGCCACAAAGTACGCCTATGTTGTCGGCCAAATCGAAGGCAAGTGGATATTAGAAATCGAAGATCTTATACGCACAATTCCAGCTGTAAATCCTTATTCCAAACTCAAAGCTGAAATAATTGAACGTTTTTCGCTCAGCGAGAATTCTCGAGTGAGAAAACTGATGGCAGAAGTAGAACTAGGCGACTCTACCCCGTCTCAATTTTTGAGACGCTTACAATCACTTGCAGGCAATACAAGAATCCAAGATAATATCATGAAAACTCTGTGGCTGCAGCGACTGCCTGATAGTATCCAGGGCATCCTTCAAGCCCAGCCCGATTCAGTTACGTTGACGCAACTTGCGACCATTGCAGACCGTATAGCAGAAACATTACCCGCTGCTAAATCAGTCTGCGCCACAAGTTCAAGCTCTCGAAATTTTACATCTGATGTAATAAGAAATGACAAAAGCGACTCCCTCGAGGAGATGAAGAAAGCAATCGCTGCTATGGCTTCCCAAATGGAGCAACTGACGAAACAAGTACAAAGCTTGCAAAAGAACAAACCTAGATATAGATCGCGCTCTCGCCAGAGATACCCATCTAACTCTCGGCAGAGCTCGCCAAATAAAAACGGATTCTGTTTCTATCACGACAGGTTCGGTCAGAAGGCATACAAATGCGAGCAACCATGCAAATTTAGAGCAACAAACGAAACGGACAGTCAGTAAATGCGGCAACTGATTGTCCCGCTGCTTCTAGCCGCTTATTCATACAGGACAGAAATAGTAATCACAGATTCTTGATAGACTCCGGGTCAGATATGTGCTGTTTTCCACGGCGACTCTTGCCTGGCAAACTCAATCCTACCAAATATGAGCTAAAAGCAGCGAATAACTCTTTTATAAACACCTACGGGCATTTGCCCCTGTGTTTAAATTTAGGTCTTAGACGAGATTTCACCTGGCGTTTTATTATAGCAGACGTTGATGTTCCTATCATAGGTGCAGATTTCTTGGCAAAATATCATCTACTACCAGATTGCCATGACACAAAGCTAATTGACGGTGTAACAAACCTTTCAACACCTGGACACAGAGCGAACATCAGACAAACTAGCATCAAAGAAATATCTGCTCACAAGTGTTCCATTTTAGCTGATTTTCCAAATCTGACCCGTCCAGCATGCACGCCAAGGCCAGACACGCCACATTCCACAGTTCATCATATTCGCACCACGGCTGGCCCACCAGTATTCTCTCGTCCAAGACGCTTAAGACCAGAACTCAAGAAGGTAGCTAAAGCTGAATTTGAAGGCATGCTGAAAGAAGGTACGATTAGACGCTCAGAAAGCCCTTGGGCTTCACCACTTCACTTGGTTCCCAAAAAGTCAGACGAATGGCGTCCTTGCGGCGATTATAGAGCCCTCAATGCTCGAACTATCCCAGACCGGTATCCAGTACGCCACATTCATGATTTCTCGCAACAACTGAAAGGCTGCAAAATTTTTTCAAAAATCGACCTCGTCAAAGCGTACACGCAGATTCCCGTCCACCCAGACGACGTTCAGAAGACAGCTATCACTACGCCCTTCGGCCTATTTGAATTTTTATATATGAGTTTTGGACTTCGTAACGCCGGACAGACGTTCCAAAGATTCATGGACGAAGTCCTCCAAGGATTGGACTTCTGCTATAGCTATTTAGATGACATCCTAGTCGCCAGCAAAAACAAAAAGGAGCATGAGAAACACCTTAGAATACTGTTTAAACGCCTCGAAGCTTACGGCATTTTAATCAATATTGTTAAAAGCGAATTTTTCGAGGAAATAGTCATTTTCCTCGGTTATGAAGTTTCTGCAAACGGAATCCGACCACCACCAGACAAAGTGGCAGCACTAAGAGAGATTCCAGAGCCACCCACAGCTAGCGGCCTCAAACGCTTCCTAGGTATGGTAAATTTTTTCAGAATTTTCATACCAAAAGCAGCCAAGTACCAGGCAGCACTTCACGCAGCAGTGGCAGGAAAGAAAGGAAAACAACCTATAGACTGGACACCTCAACTCAAAGAAGCCTTCCAACAGTGCAAAGATCACCTAGCCGAAACAACTCTCTTGGCCCATCCAGATCCAAACGCTGAATTAGCTATCTTTACAGATACCTCTCAGACTTCAATTGGAGGAAGTATTCAACAGAAAGTTGGAAATAATTGGCAGCCGCTAGGTTTCTTCAGCAAGAAACTATCTCCTGGCCAGCAACGTTGGCCCACCCCTTACAGAGAGCTATACGCAATTTACGGGACCATTCAATGCTTCAGACATTACTTAGAAGCCCAGGTCTTTACAATATACACTGACCACAAGCCACTAATCACGGCATTCGATCAGAAAAAGGAAAAGCTTCCTCCAGTCCAGCTCAACCACCTCTCTTTCATTGCTCAATTTTCAACAGACATTCAGTATGTGAAAGGCTCCGCTAATGTCGTCGCTGATACACTTTCACGCATAGAGGCTATCGTCGCTCCAACAGGCAGCATAGATTTCAAAATCTTAGCCGAAAACCAAGAGACAGATGACGAGCTGAAACAACTCCTTCAGTCAGAAAATTCACTCAATCTCAAGCCGATCCAAATTCCTGGCACAGCTACTCAAATCTATTGCGATGCAAACGAGAGACCGTACATTCCTTACCCATTACGGCGTAAACTGTTCAACTCTCTTCACAACCTCAGCCACCCAGGCATCAAAGCATCCAGCAAGCTAGTAGCATCCCGCTACGTTTGGCCAAAGATCCAGTCAGACTGCAGAAAATGGGCTCAAAACTGCCTGCAATGCCAAGCATCCAAAGTCTCAAGGCACGTGCATTCTCCACTTGGTACAATTACCACTCCTTCAGGCAGATTTCAACACATCCACATTGACCTTATTGGCCCTCTTCCGTTAATAGGATCATTCAAGTACTGTCTCACCGTCATCGACAGATTCTCACGTTGGCCAGAAGTTCATCCGCTACAAGGTATAACTGCCGAAGAAGTAGCTCAAGCTTTGCTCAACTGCTGGATCTCCCGTTTTGGCTGTCCCATCAAGTTGACCAGTGACCAAGGTCGACAGTTCGAATCGCAATTGTTCAAACAACTGGAGAAGATACTTGGCATTACCCACCTCAGGACAACAGCTTATCACCCTCAAGCAAACGGCATGGTGGAACGTTTTCACCGACACTTCAAAGCTGCTATCATGTGCCATCCAACACTCACATGGGTCCAGGCAATTCCAATCGTCCTCTTAGGAATCAGAGCTGCTCTAAAAGAGGACATCAACCTTTCGGCAGCTGACATGGTCTACGGCGAGCCCCTCCGACTACCGGGAGAGTTACTGGTTTCCTCAAATGAACCAATCTGGGAACCAGTGCTATACGCTGACAAATTGCGAAGCCAGATGGCGACACTGAGGCCAACACCTTCCTCAAACCACTCAATGCCCGGCTCATTTGTTTTCAAAGACCTTGCAAATTGTTCTCATGCTTTTCTACGAGACGAAGCTCGGAAATCATTACAGCCGCCGTATACCGGTCCTCATAAAATCATCCGAAGAGACGACAAAAAGTTTACGCTTCTTGTCAAAAACAAAGAAACCGTTGTCTCCATCGACCGATTAAAACCGGCCTATATAGAAAAAGAAGAAAAAGGGAATCCAGAGCAAGCAAAGCCAAACAAAACGAGCCAAAGAACAGAAAGTTCAAACCAAGCCGAAGAACCGCTGAAACCTTACACGACAAGATCAGGAGGAGAGTTAAGTTCCGTTTCCCCGACCTGATCCCCCACCAGTAAAGTGTCGTTTTTCTTCTTTTTCTCTCATTTGCCTTATAAAAGCTCTAACCGCAAATTCTGTTTCAGATCCTTCTCAATCATGCAGCGTAACGATGTCAATATCCTCTTCCAGAAAGCAGTCAATTTTTCAAGAAGTCACAAGCCCCCGCCTTCCTACACGTGGATCGTCCCAAGGAGAAGCCCGCACGCAACATCACCTCTACCTGCCCAACCCACCTCTAGCAGGCAAAAGTTGCGGACTTTCTCCTTCGCCACGTACGCCCGTCAATTTGGGTTATCTATCGGGCGCAACAGAAAAGGACTTTACCAGCCTCGTAAACCTGCAAAACCCAAGGTGTCTAACGGTTTACCTGCCAATGCGGGAAACATGGTCAAACCGAAAGCAGCAGCCTTCACGGTGGAACGTCAATTCTTGCAACTCGTTCCACCGGAAATTCTAGCACACGCACCACCAATCATCCAATACGAAGCCGACAGATCTTTCCACCCACAAATCTGCGCTTCTTGCGGACGCTGTCGAAACCTCTGCCACTGCAACAGTCCGCCGGCACGGTGCACGCACAGATTTTGCTCCTGCCGATCACCAATGATGAAGCCACCCGAGGTGATACTGTTTCAGTCTACTACAACCCCCGCTACAGACTCCGTCTGGAACCGAGGGGAATCCTGTGGCGGCTCCTCCGCCACTAGCGGTCACCTGCCCGCGCACTGATTGGGCGGCGACCTACCTGCCGCCGGCTATATAATCAGCCGGCGCGCCTGATCAAGCATCTATTCTACGCCTGACCGTCCACCAGGTCGCATCAATCAGTTCTCACCTGGCCGTCCGCCTGTCTATGCCGTACCGACCGAACACCCTGTCCAGCCGAAGACGACTCGCCAACTGTCGTCGCCGCACTCTTTGAAAACGGCCCTTTTTAGGGCCACCAATCCCGAGCACCTTGGCCATCAAAGCCTATAACATCATTTCTAGTGCACTTGCGGTTTTCTCACAAGTCTCGTTTAAATAAAAATAGGATGAATTTTGCTGTTTTGCCTATTTCGGTGATATCATATACGAGAGATCGGGAGAATATTGAGGGTAACTCAGTTTCGAAAATTTGACCATTACTGCTCTCTTCGCTATCAAGGCAGTACGCTGCTGTGCTAAGGAAAAACGTCGTATGAACCTTCAGGCGTTGCCAAATATCCTTTGATAAAACACGAATTTCCTAAAAAACATAAGAATATTTCTCTTCCAATTTGTCAGATAACTTTGTTCGCAATTTTGCCGAAAGTTCCTGAAAATTTCAAGGAAGAATATTCATGACTTTTTACAGAAATAAACATTTTAACGAAGTAAATTTGACAACTCTAGAGTGTTCATACGGCGTCCTTCCTTAGCACAGCAGTACTGTTAGGGGACGCGCTGATGAGAAAACTTGGTACTTAAGAGACTTAAGAAAGAAAATGCAAAAACTGTAATTACCTGATCTAACAATCCCTGAGATAGTTTGGTAGTCCAGTAGAGTCTCAGCGGACATCATATATACGTCATCTAAATAAGTCATGATATCTTCTACTTTCTTGTTGCCGAATTCTAACGCGCCGTGAATAATATTAATTTCCTCCTTTTCTATTTTCGTGAATTCCGAAGTCACCTGAAAAAGAAAACAACGCAGAATGACGTGACAATAACGAGGACGTGCGAATTATCTAAAAGTAATCTAGCATAGATGGGTCAGTAGCGTCAATCACAAGATCGAGTTTTGAACTGGATAATACAGTAAAAAAAATTGTGAAAATCTAAAAACGTAGTATTTGGCTGTACCTTTCAAAGCGAGAACAATATTATTATGAAAGAAATTTTGAAAACCAAAACAGGTTAAAAAAAGGTTAAAGGAAAAAGGTTATCAAAATTTCTGTCACAACAAGATTGTTCTTGCTTTGAAAGGTACAGCCAAGTACTACATTTTTAGATTTTTACAATTTATTTTACTGTTTTATCCAGCTCAAAACTTGATTTTGTGATTGACGCCTTGTGTGAGTACCCATCTATGCTAGATTACTTTTTGAAGAAATTTTGATAACCAAAAAAGGTTAAAAAAAGGTTAAAGGAAAAAGGTTATCAAAATTTCTTCCATAACAACATTGTTCTCGCTTTGAAAGGTACAACCAAGTACTACGTTTTTAGATGAATTACACTTTTTTTTACTGTTTTATCCAACTGAGGAAGGCTGAGTTTTTGGCCGAAACGTTTCGGTTGTATTCGTGAAAATTAGCCTTGTTACCCGCCGTGTAAAATATTTTTTACTGTTTTTCTCTATTTAAACCAATGGAGATGTATTGATTCTTGGAGGGGCCAGGTGCTCCGATAGGAATCGATTATTTAACGTTGGTTTAAATGGAGGGATTCCGGTGTTGCCATATAGCCGGACCCTCCTCTGATGTCAGCAATTCATCGGATCTAAAACGACAGGGTTGCCACAGAATCTAGAAAATGAAATTCCCTGACATTTCCCTGCTTCCCCTGACACATTTTGATAAAATTCCCTGACAATAGAAGATATACTAGATGGTAAAAAGACTTAGTTAGAAATAGTTTTCAGGCAAAATTTGTCGTTCGAAACGTCAAAACCATTCTAAAGAGCAAATAAGGGTGACTTGATTATTTCTTCCTGACATTTCCGTCATTTTCCCTGACAATTCCCGGTTTTTTCCCTGACAATTAAAGATATACTAGATGGTAAAGACATTATTAGAAATACTTTTCAGGCGAAATTTGTCGTTCGAAACGTCAAAGCCATTCTAAGAAGCAAATAAGGGTGACTTGATTATTTTTCCCTGACATTTCCGTCATTTTTTCTGACATTTCCCGGTTTTCCCTAACTTTTTAATATTCCCTGGCATTTCCCGGTTTTCCCTGACTTTTGAAAATTTCCGATTTTCCCTGACTTTATAAAATTCCCTGACATTTCCCGGTTTTCCCTGACTTTTTGAAAATTCCGATTTTCCCTGACTTTATAAAATTCCCTGACATTCCCCGGTTTTCCCTGATCCTGGCAACCCTGAAGCTATGGGACCGGCTAGACGGGAAAACTGGCTTTGCGAGAACTTACGCGGATGAGTTCCTTGAGCCGCTCCCTGCTGGAGACGTTGCTGCCGATCTCCTTGCCGAGGACGATGTCGAGGATCCTGCCGATGGGCCAGGAGAGGGGGGAGGTGAGGCCCATGGTGAAGATGGTGAGGTAGATGGTGGAGTAGCCGATCTTGAGGCCGTGGCGGGCGCAGATGGCCTGCGGGAGGATCTCGCAGAAGAGCACGATCACGAACGTCGAGATGATGACCGCCACCCAGCCCACGAACAGGGAGTCCAGCACCACCGTGAACACCGAGTTGACGCACGTCAAAGCGAACAGGATCGAGCACAGCAGGAAGTTACCTGTGAACCAAAAATCCCGCACCCGTCATATGGACTGCATTTTGCAATTTGGAACTATAAATTCTGGTCCATCTGAAAAAAACCCTCCTTCTCTATTGCTAATAGTTATTAAATATCTTCTCTTCATCTATTGATTTAATATGGGAAAACTAATGGCACATACGTTGTGTACCGGGCCGGATTTCTAGTACCTAATTGCAAAATAATGCAGTCCAATTTGAGTTCCTATTCTTTAGTTATATTCTTTACCGCTTGTTCAGTTTTCATTCTTATAAATAAAAATTATCCATTCACTAGATATAACCCTAGCTTGAGCACAATTGAACTATGCGGTCAAAACTGCAATAGCGGCAAAGGAAAACCGACAAGGCCAGCGTGAAGGCTACTTCAATATTAATCTCGCGTCGCATTGCTAAGGCGCAGAAATACAACTATTCGTACTCTTCGGAATGCGGGAGGTATCACGCTACAATTGAAGGCGTTTTCGAAACTGCCAGCTTTCCTTATCGGGTTTCTTGTGTCGCATGAATGGTTGTCTATTAAAACTGGCTGGAAAATAAAAAGTACTTTTACGGTATATTTTTAGTACCTTTCCAAAAAATTCATTACCTCATAAGCAGAAGAATTCAGTAATTCTTTGGTACCTTTAAGTGGCGGAACTCAAAAATTGTCGAAATTCACGCACAAATCTCGAGAGGCTCAATGACGTAGCCACGAGATTTAAGCTCATCAGTGGCCTGAGGATCAATTAGCTTCACAATCACGACCTACCGGGAAAATAGTGCACTGAGAACCATTACGTAACGAACTGCATATTTTCCAGGCTGTTTTAAAAAACAACCGTGGCACGAAGCAAAAAATTCAGGACCTTCTCGCGGAATTTGCCCAATTTTTCAGTACTTCGGACCGCTCTTAAAAAATCAGTACTATTTCCGGTCTTCCCGGAAATTCCGTACTGGCAGACACCCTGGGACCTCAAGTTTTCAGATGCACGATCCGCAAACTTCTGACATCCATATAGTCACCATCCGGCCAAAGTATAACAAGCGCCATACGACGTTTCAAAATGTCCACCGTCATTTTATTATTTTACAGGGGAATTTTTGGTTGAATCTGTTTGAAACTTTCATTGAATTTTATCGACAGCACAGAGAAAATTCGGTGAAATTTTTGGACAGCTTCGTCGCACAATTTCTCAGTGAAAAAATAAAATGGCGGCGAAAATGTTAAAAACGTCGGACGGTGGATCGAGTTAGAGAGGTCGGACATGAAATTTCTGGCTAAAACGGCAAATTTTGATGTTTATTTCGTCACACTTTAAGTTTCAAGGGGTGTTTCCTGCAGAATATTTTAAGAAGGGACCAATGAAACCACTTTTAAACCCTCAAAGTTTTGTATGAGCGAAGTTATAAGCTTTTAAAGCATGGTGTCTAGTTTTCTTGGCAAAGCTCATTCCCTGATTTTCCTCGATTTTCCTTGATTTTCAGGAGCTCATTCCCTGATGAGCAACCGAAGGTTTCTCCCACTTCCCCGGGATTTTCTTAGGGATAAGAATATAATTTTCCAGAGTTTTAGATATGAATATCGATTTTAATGAATCTTACAGCCATTTCTTTGGGGCACGTCAGATTAGACCGCCAAATTTGAAAACGAAATGATCCTTTGGTGGTTGCAGAAGAGATTACCGGTTTCTGGAACAGATTCCCTGATTTTTCCCTGATTTTCCCGGTAAATTTTCATTCCCTGATGAATCCCAGGTTTTCCAAGTTTTTAAAAAACTAGACACCATGTTTTAAAGTTTCCAAATTTCATCCGACTTTTCCCACTGACTCGATCTACTGTGCGTAGCATGGCGCTTGTGATACTTAGGCTGGAAGGTTACTATATGATCTGAACTTCAGGTTCCATTATGCGCGAAATTTTCCCGCAAAAACCCTAAAGAAACCCCCCTGCCCCGAGCGAAAAGAAGCGAAGAAGAGAGAACTGACCTTTCTCCCGAACGGGCATGATCTTCTTGGCGTATCTCTTCTCCATGTCGGTGCCGGCATTCTGGAGGACGAGGAGATCGGTGCGATCGAGGGTCATGAGTCCGAGGTTGAGACCGGAGAGGATGCAGGAGACGATGACGCAGAAGACGAGCGTGGCGATGGTCGCCCAGAGGGGAAGCTCGAAAAAGGACGTGTGCCGGACGGCGAGGCTGGCCAACGTCTCGTTGCTACCGAGGACCCACGTCTTGTTCTCGTCGGCCCGGGTCAGGCAGAAGAAGTACTGCTTGTTCGCGTTGTGAGGCAGCTCCAGGCTCACCTCCAGGATGTGCTCCGACTTCCGGACCACCTGCAAATTTCGAGGATAATACCTTCGGTCAAATTCGAAAATTCCGGCAAGTTTCCCCCAAGAACACGGAGAAAAAACTTCGTGCGTGGGACCCGAAGTTTAGGTCATATGGATCTCTGAAGTTTTCGGATTGAGCATCTGAACACTTTAGGTCAAGCTGCCGAAGTTCGGGTCAGACATCGAGGCATTCCGGTATGTGTCGGAGTACTTCAGATGTGTGACCCGAACCCTTCGGTATATATCGAATTACTTCAGATGTCTGACCCGAACTTCGGCAGCTGAACCTCAAGTTTTTAGGTACGTGATCCGAAAACTTCCTAAACTTCGGGTCCCCTTGCACGAAGTTTTTTTCTCCGTGTGGATCTCTGAAGTTTTCTGATCGCGCATCCAAAAACTTGAGGCCGAGCTGCCGAAGTTCGGGTCAGACATCGAGGCACTTGGGTATGTACCGGAGTACTTCAAATGTTTGACCCGAACCCTCCGGTATATATCGAAGTACTTCAGATGTCTGACCCGAACTTCGGCAGCTGAACCTCAAGTTTTTAGATACGTGATCCGAAAACCTCAGAGATCCATATGACCGCAACTTCGGGTCCCACGCACGAAGTTTTCTTCTCCGTGTAATAATCGATTCTTTATTACCATAGCTAAAAATATGTTTGCGTCGGCCTGAAGATCTTTGAAATGAACGGTGTGTTTGGGACACATCACAGATTACATCTTGAAATTTTTAACGCATTTCATGCAGTAATGGCTGAGAAATTGAAAAATTAGTGCCAGTTTGAGAGCTCCAGTTACAGCGTGGGTTGGACACTATACTGACTAATGTCAATCTGGCGGCTTCATACTGATGTCAGTATGACGTTATAATGACGTTAGTGTCAAGTCAGTGTGCAAATCATTATCAATCGGACAAATCGAGCATGAGTCTAACATCAGACTGACTCCAAGGTATCAATCAGTTTGAGATTGGCGCTGCCGTCATCGATTAAAATAAAGTAAAACTGATGAGCAGTGTTCGAAACTCACCTTTGAGTTTTAGGAGCTATGTGGCGCATGAAACCCGATTTTTGGGCGCCATTGAAGATTTTTTAGGGGCCAAATTGACTTTTTGCCTATATAATCTGGCGCGTTTAGTGAAAAGTTAGACGCAAGATGTTTTCGTAACAGAATTAGTAAGTACCCGTAACTTGGGGAAGACAAAAGCACTAAGAATGAAATCGTGAAAAATAGAAAAAGCTTTCACTTGTAGTGCAGAAACTTCTGACAATGAGTTTTTTTTTTTTTAATTAAAATAGAATTTTTTTCTTTCTTTACGTGACTTCCTATAAAAATCCAGATTTTTAGAAGGCAATTTTTAGGGGCCGCGTTGGTGCAGAGCCTTCATTTTTTAGGCGCCACGGCCGACTTTTTAGGCGCATTTGGCGCGTTGACGCCTGTGAGTTTCGAACACTGCTGATGAGCCAAGTAGAAAGCTTGCATTCGTATTGAAACAAATTGAACAGTATACTTGCCTTCCTTTTGAGACCATCGGAAAGGAAATTGCATTTTTCGCTGTTAGCGTTGAGACCGACGTCAATATTCGGATGAAAATTGTCGCCGTAGAGGGCCAGCGTCACCTGGCTACCCTCCTCGACTGTCGGGCGGATCGAGTCCGGTTCGTAGACGACCTCCTTCTTGGAATGTTCCACGCTGACCCCATAGAGAACTGGTGAAGAGTTGGCATCATTAGTAAGACTAAACAGATGATCATACAAACATTTAGTCAACTACACTTCACCTGCCTCCAGCCCGCAGGCTCTCAGCCTCCGATCATAAAAAGGCACATGCAATGAAAAATCTACATTTGCGAGGTTTGGAGGACAAGGCGCATGAGTGCAATTTTTGCTATTTCAAGAAATACGTGCTCAAGGTGCACTGTAAAAAAAAAAAAACACATTGGATGTGGAGTCCAGACTCTTAAAAACATCGACAAGAAACTTGATTCGATCAGATTTAAGCTTAAATCAAGAACCAAGCCTCTTAATTTGAGCGGCTTTCCTTTTGATTTAAGCTTAAATCTGATTGAATCAAGAGTCCTTTTTCTTGTCAATGTTTTCAAGAGTCTGGACTCTAAATCCAACGTGTGTTTTTTTTTCCAGTGTGATTCGATGGACGCCATATTTTGTGTCAGAACGGCATACTATACATCGCATCAATTGGTTCCATTTTTTCATCCACTGGTCATTTTTCTCCAATTTTGCGATCGCAATTCTGTTGTCAGGAGACTAAAGCGTCACTTACCAATTTTAAACAAGGAAATTTGCCGTAATAAAGGCGTGGTTTTTTTAGAGAGAAAATATGGCATTCGAGTGCAGTTTCGATATCACTATCGAATGCTATGTTTTCTCTCTAAAAATACCACGCCTTTATTACGTTGAATTTCTCTATTAAAATTGGTAAGTGAGTGCTTTAGTCTCCTGACAACAGAATTGCGATCTCAAAATTCGAGAAAAATGACGAGTAGCTGAAAAAATGGAACCAATTGTTGCGATATATAGCATGCCGTTCTGACACAAAATGTGGCGTCCATCGAATCACCGCTTGGAGCCTTATGGCAGAAAGGAAATTTAAAATCACTTTTTGATGCTTCAAAGTTGGATTTTAGTCGTGAATTTTTCACAGAATATAATTTCAAACTAGTTTTAGTTAAGTTCATGCGAATATCTCAATTTTTTTCAAAATCTGCACGTGTGCGCCTTGTCCTCCAAGCCCCTCGTTTTACAGTTTTACCTATACCTATGCTCCCGTACTAAATAAAAACGCCGTATGAGCATTCAAATGTTGCCGAATTTCTTTTTCGAAAATATTCATTTTTTAAGAAAGTTATGGAAATTATTCCTTGAAATTTTCAGACTTTTTAGATCAAATTACGAACGAAATCCTCTTTAAAATCGGAGCAGAAATATTTACGAATTTTCCTGAAAATTTGTGATTTGTCGATGTAAATTTGGCAACGCCTGATGGCTTTTACGGCGTTTTTACTTAGCACGACAATAGCTTGCTCTCCACAGTACGAACATCGTAACTCCATACTTTGTAAATCTTTCATTTTTTTCTGTATGAGCGCGTTCGCTAGAAAAATGACCGAGGAACTTATATCCTCTACATTTCAAAAAGATTGGGTCATATCGTTAGAAACTCATATTGAAATGATTATGTGCGAAAATAATCAAGCAGTATAGTAATAGAGCTTTAAGGTGCTTTTTAGGTGGAGAAAATATTGTGGTTAAGTTAACGCATTCTTGCTGAGTACGGCAAGATCGTTTTCCAGACCGAAGATTATAACTGCATTTCAATGCCACATGATTTCTACTCCAAAATAAATTGTGCTTTTACTATAGGAAACTGTTGGACGTTTTTGAGAGAAAATTTACTTAATTTTCTTCCGATTTCACGCAAAAATTGGCAAAATTGCAGACATAAACTGAGAAGTCAAATACTTGTAAGACAAATTACTTCTTGGAGTCAATTCTGCAACATTGAGATGGATCTTGGTTTGGAAAACGGCGCTATGAGATAGGCGTAATTTGAGAGAATTTGAAGAATTTCTTATGATTTCCATAACTTCATGTTCCAATTTCCTGACCGTATCAAAACATTTTCGGACTTTTGAGGATGTTTTTAAAGGCCGTAAAGAACGTTTTAATAATGGAAATCCCCTCTACCAATACTTTACTCTCTGCTACATGTTTCTGAGGAGGCCGAATCAGGGGTGCAAAAAGTTCTTTTCAACTAAAAAACAGCGCGTTTGCAGTACTTTTCTAAAATTAAACGCGGTCATTAATTTTCTAAAAATTAAAAACAGTCATTTTCTTTAAAAATAAATTCAATACTTATCACAACGACCGAGCTATCAGTGACCTGAGGAGCCCCTGGTAAAAGTTGGCAGTAGAATCTGTGTTCCAAAATACCATAGACCTACATCCGGCTGTCAGATTTCCAATAGCTTCTATAGCCGGCTACACAATTTCTTATGGCCTTTTATAGCCGATGGCGATTAAGAAACAGCCAGGCGATAAAGTGTATGCTAAACGTTACTAATTACGGATGCTAGGACTTAGTGAGTTTTTGGAATACTGCTCTCTTTTTTGGGCCGTAGTATCTTGATTTATTTTGCGAGGAAAGCTCCGTGCGTTTGATGGATCGATGCCTGCCATTCCTAATATATTAGAGCGCCTTCAGTTTCGTACGATACTGTGCAATACCTCTGGTGTGAAATAGTTGCTTCAAGCGCCGTGGCAGGCGGGCAGCCAGCGCGAAACACGCATTGGCGCCTACAAACCTAACAGGAATACTTCACGCGTTGCGCAATGCGTGAAGTATTCCTGTTAGGTTTGTAGGCGCCAGTGCGTCGCCGCTCCGCTTAGTGTTAGGCTCTAATATTTAATCTGGCGGAGTCAGCGTTATTCAACTCATGATTTTGAAATGTTTGCACATCCTGTATAGATTATTCCCATTTCAATTGATGGAAAAAAATATGTAATAAAGGAAAATATAATGTGTGTTTTGTAAATATTAAGGTGGTTCCGTATCAAACTTAATGATTTCCAAAGCACACGAATTTATACACAACTTCTTATAGCCTTTTATAATCGATGGCGAAAAAGCAACAGCCAGGCGATAAAGTGTAAAGCCCGGCGATAGGAACTATAGCCCGGCTGCAAAATTTTTTATCGCTTCGTACAGCCCGGCCGTATGATTTTCTCCGCATTCTACAGCCAGTTATATGATTGTCTGTAGCCTTCTTTAGCCGGCTATAAGAATTCCTATGGTATTTTGAAACGCAGCTCTAATCGCCAATTTTCACCAGGGCCTTGAGGAGCCCCTACATCAAAATTGAAAGAGGCAGATATTTCAGAGTGGCCGTAAATGAAAGAACCCTGGAAAATCTGCCAAATTAAGGGACTTCAATAAGGACTACATTTCAAGCGATAGGGAATAAACTATTGTGTCTGGTTCATTTCAGAAACAACGTATGCGGTTGAGCGTTGCGTGGTTGAGAACTGTATGATTGAACCGGATAATATATTGTTCTTCAATGTGAAATGAAATCCAGGGGTGCAGAAAGTTCCTCGGCCTACACAATTTTGAGCAACCAAGGATTTAGCCTACACACTATTATATTGCGCGGTCGCAGTAATTTTTTTAAAATACAATGCGGTCGCAATATTTTTCTTCAAATTCGATGTTTCCGCAGCCATTTCCTCAATAATTCAATACTTCTACAATAACTTTCTCCAGAATTCAACAAATTATTAACAAAAAAAACAACAAAAAACACCAAAAAAAAAAGCCAACACAATTTTTCCATTTTTCCACAGCCTACACATTGGTCGAGCGACCAATCGGTCGCTGGTTCGGGAACATTCTGCAGCCCTGATGAAATCTAATTTAGAATTGGGTCATTACCAAAACTCAAGGATATTCAAATAATGGACCACTAGACAAGGTACGAATTTCAGCGATCCGATACATGTTTCTTAACCAGAATTTCACGTGGAAAACGATTCACACAACGAAAATTACTGAAATCTTCTCCTAACAAAGATATTAACGTTTTTATTTCACATTGGTTACGAGGAATTTGAACTGGCCGCTCACAAGAAACTCAAAACTCTACGTGAGTCAAATCGCCCACTACAACGGTTTCAGCAAGCTTCTCAATCGAGCAATGTTCATTTCCCATCATCCGTTGTTCAAACTATCAGCAATTTGCTATAGCTGAGCCAAAGCGTCAAGATTGAGGTTTCCAGATTTGTATATCGCAGAGACTGTTATGACAACGTTTAGCGCGCGATGTGAATCACGTAGAGCATTGAGTTTTCATGAGCGGATGGTTTGAATTCACGCATTAAGAATCATTGAATATCTTCGTAAGGAATTGATTTCGGTAATTTTCGTTGGCGCATCGTGTTTTACGTAAAATTTTGGTTAAGAAACATGTATCAGAATGCTGAAATTCGTACCTTGTCTAGTGGTCCATTGAAAATTCAAGTACGTTCAAAAAATATTCAAGGTATCGCGAGGATTAATTTTACAAAATGCGAGCGTCCTTATTGAACGGGAAAACTTGACCTTTGTACGGATCCCCTCGTACATTGCTGATCAATGATTTTCAAAATTAAACCATCAAAACATACATTTGTGACACGTACGGTCGACTCGATACAGTCAACTTTGGTAAAATTTCCGCAGCACTAACTCTTCGAATCGTCCTCTCTTGGTGATCTGATCTAAGCAGGATCATCCCCAACAAGAAGCAAGCTTAATAAATACATTGACTGCATTTTGCAATAAGGGACTAAAATCTCTGGTTTATACCTAAAAACACCGATCTGCATGGGAAAACTAATAACGAGTATGTTGTTTGGCGCTCCGCGGTCAGGGTAGAGAGCGAAAACAACGCTCCTCGAAGTGGTCTTTGAATCTGGCGGCAACTATTCGAACGCTTACGCCGTGGGGTTGCATACTCGCCGTCTTTGAAGACGATTTAGCGGACGCGTCTGTATTTCAATGGAGATGTTGCATGTGTGAGGAATTGGTGATTTGACTATTGATTCTCAAGTAAAAGTTCGCGAGAAACACGATGGTGCCGCTGGTTTTCTCTGAAATCAACTCCTAAGCTCAAAAAAAACTCTCAAGTTGAGGCCAAAATGGAGGGGATATCCCACGCTAAGGAAAGTTGACAGTTTCGAAAACGCCTTCAATTGTGGCGTGATACCTCACGCATTCCGAAGAGTACGAATAGTTGTATCGTTGCGCCTTAGCAACGCGACGCGAGATTCATATTGAAGTAGCCTTCACGCTGGCTTTGTCAGTTTTCCTTGGCCGCTATTGCAGTTTTAGCCGCATAGTTCAATGGAGATGTTGCAAGAGGGATATTTGCGATTTGACAATTGATTCTTATGTAAAAGTTCGCGAGAAACACAATGGTGCCACTGATTTTATCTGAAATCAACTCCCAAGCTCAAAAAAACTCTCAAGTTGAGGCCAAAATGGAGGGGATATCCCACGCTATCCTGAGAGTCCACGTCTACATCATGACAAACTTTCCATGCAAAGATAGGGAGCAAATACATTAGCAGATATGCCGGGTTTTCAGTTTTAGAGTCACTAAATAAGGTGGCAGCCCTGTCAATGTATTTGCACCCTATCTATGTATGGAGAGTTTGTTTTGATGTGGAGGATGACTCTGCGGATAGCGTGGGATATCCCGGCCATTTTGGCCTCAACTGGAGAGCTTTTTTTGAGCATGGGAGTTGATTTCAGCGAAAACCAGTAGCACCATCGAGTTTTTCGTGAACTTTTACATAAGAATCAATGGTCAAATCGCAAATTCCTCACATATTCAACATCTCCATTATGTCCAGCATTGCTTTCGACGGCCAAGTCACTACTGGTTCCGAACGAATGGACAATTCGTGGACATTGCACAATGAACAATGGACAGTCGAACAAATTCATCAGAAAGGAACCAACCCACACTAAGTTGAAACTGAGAAAAAGAAGTTTGAAGCTTTATTCCTGCATACTCAACGGGAAAAATTAAATGCAAGCTCTCAAAAAGTGCATTATAGTCAAGTCAAAATTAGATCAAATATCCTGAATTACGGGGAAAAATTCCCAAACGAGCGATTTTTAGTGTGTGCACGAGGTGTGATTTTTACACCCCCCCCCCCTCCCCCGGTATCCGCCTATGAGTCTATCTATCTACTTTTCTTACTATGCATTTAAGTCTCCGAAAATATGCACGTTCGAAAAAGCGTTAGTGCTGAATGATTAAACCGATACCTGTTTACCCAAGAGAATATACTTTGGGGTACGTCTTTGGGTACTCTAAATTTGGCTGCCTAGCCGCAAATAATGTATAGAGCTAATAGAGGATTTCCGACCAAGGTCAAAGGGACAAGCCGTAAGGCGCCCTCACTTTAACTTTAACTCATCGCAACCATTCTAAGCTCCTTCATCTCGTTGAGTATGCAATTTGATCTCCTGGGAGTTATCATAGTTGCTCCAAGTCCAAGTGAACCTCTACGGCCACCGACCTTTTCGGGCAAGGAGAAACAATTGGACGTATTTCTGCCAAACGGAGCTATGTGCATTAAGGCATGAGCCTTGAGACCCATGAGAATGTATGCATAGCAGGGCTCATGTTATAATGCACATAGTTCAGTTCGGCATAAATACGTCCCATTGTCCGTCTTGAAATTCATGAGGAACTCTTGGTTTTATCATCACACGATTAAAATACGAACAAATTCAGATGTCATCGATCACACCTCACTGGCCAGTGATGTGATTTCGGGTCATCGGGGACTTTTCAGTTTGTTCGCAATTTGACCGTGTACGAGGGTCTTACAAGTATTCCCCCACAATGCATTGCCGCAGTGGAGGTATTCTAGTTCCAAATTCCTTCAGATACTGATGATCAAAATATGCTGTGGTCACATTAACAATATTTCGGTCGATGTCTCAAGGTCACGCGGTGGATTAACCGACATTGACGTCACATTATACACCATTTCCGTCAATTTTTGGTGGCCCAAGCAATATTTTGTATAATGACTACATGACCTTGAGATAATGAGGAAAATATTGATGGTGTGACCACGGAACCTGGAATTTAGAATGACCTCACCCAAAAAACGATGCTGAGGTCTGTCAGTTCAAATGACAAACATCTGATGACGTTTGAGTCGTCATGGAGCATGGAGGGATTTACTAGTATTTTTCTTCTTTTTCCGAAAACTAGGGATTTTTCCTTGACTAGGGTTGGTACTATGATGGATCTTCCCTTCGAATTTATAGGTTGGCAACGACTAAATTTTTCATGTGGGGAGGTTGGCAGCCCTTTCAAGCCCTACGGCCTACAAATAACGATTTTACTTATGAAAGTCTTCGAACCTAGGTGTACTCTGGTTTCACTTCAATGGGTCAAGTAAAGGTTGGCAACAACTACAATTCGGTTTCGAATATTTCGTGGAGAAAAGTTGGCTGCCCTTTCAGGCTCTAAGGCCTCCAAGAGAAAACTCAATCGTGATAGGCTCCCAACCTCGGTGCTTTATTTTCACTTCGATGTTTTTTTTTTTCAACGCATTTGATTGCTTTACGGTGATAGCCAACGTGACGTCACAGCTGAAAATGCTCCCGGGCTACGTTTGCACCACGCCGTACGTTATAAATATAGGCACCAGGGGGTGGATCGGGCAGTCCCTGGCCAGGACTCGTTGGTAAAGGTATTATGTGTTGCTTGTGTGTTATATGTTTTATATGTGTTATATGTTATTTGTGTGTTATATGTTATTTGTGTGTTATATGTTTTTTATGTGTTATATGTTATTTAAGTGTTACATGTTTTTTATGTGTTATATTTGTTATCTATGTGTTATATGTTTCTACTGATGCGTGTTGCGTATGTGTGTTGCGTATGTGTGTTGCGTATGCGTGTTGCGCATGTGTGATGCGGGTTGCTTGTGTGTTACATGTTCCTTGCGTGTTACGTGTTGCTTGTGTGCTATATGTTGCTTTTACATGTTACGTGTTGCTTTTAAACGTTACATGTTGCTCGTGTGTGTTATGTGTTGCTTATCGCATGCTAGTTCTAATTTGTTGTTCTTTTTTATTTTTTGAGGTTTCTTTTCTCTTTGTCTTTTAGCAATTTAACGCACTTCCCGGTGTTGGTTCCTCCTCTTTTTCTACTAACTTTTTTTTTTGCTTTCTAAAAGACAAAGAGCAAAGAAAACCAGTAATTACTTGTAGATTCGCGTTTTAAAGTAGAGTCCCCCAACCCCTCCCGCGTAGTAACATAATTTCAATTATGTTACTTTTTTCTTTTTTCTTTGTCTTTTGAAGCGTGCCAGTAGGGCTCGCTCTTTTTCTTTTCATTCTTTTTCTTTGTCTCCCCTCCCCAAACAGAGAGTGGGTCTAGGAATTTTAAATATTCTAACGCCTCGTAAATTTATAACAGGGGGCGTACGATACCGTAGCTTTGGTTCGAAGGATGCAGTGGTGTTTCGGCACTTCGTTCAGTCGGCCGGCGGCCATCGCTTTCCTACGACGGCTGAATCCATAACCAGGACCCGGTATGGTGCAAGTTAGAGGGCGGTAAAAGAAACCCTCGGCCCTTCTGGCGAAAAAAAAAAAAAAGATGGTCCATTTGTACGGGCGGGAGGATACGTAAAACTCCTTCATCCCTCTCTGTTTTTTCCGTAATTAGTCATGAAGTGGATTGGTAGGCCTACGGGGGAAGCAACCACTATAAAAAAAGAAATAGTGTATTTTCCGAAGAAAATACACTAGCAACGCGCCACTGAACTCACCTCCTGAGAAATTAAGTGTTTATAAAAGTCGGTCTTTCCCTGGTAAAAATAATCTGATGGCTACCGCCAAAACACAGTGAAGTGATGAGTTTTGACTAACATAAACTGTGTTTTGGTGATGGCCAACTGATTATCTTAACGAGGGTTTCTCTAAGGTGGTGTGGAAAGAGTTCCATTGATAAGAATCAAGTTTTCTCGTCGGTTTTTCCCAGTTCAAATTGATGAGTTAGCCGTCACCAAAACAAACATTAATTGAAGTCATATGTGTTTATGTAACGGTTAAATCTTAATTTTGAAAAAGGGTTCTCTAAGGTGGTGTGGACAGAGTTCTTTTGAGGATAAACCAGCACATGGCAGGAAGTATTTGTAAGTCGCAAAATAGCTTTCTGAGATATTATGTAACACGTTAATTTCATTGAAGCGAAATAATAATATGGAAAACATCTTTTTCTAGTTTCACACGCAGAAAATTCACTTGTCCTCAGTGTTTCAAAAAAAAAAAAAACAAAACAAGAAATTAGGAAGCACATTGAATTGAACGTCTTTATATTAAAAGGAACCATATCCATTCTGACATAATCCCTAAGATCCATGAGAATGCATGCTTGGCAAGGCTTATGTCCCAGCGGATGTAGTTTCTTTTGATTCAAATGCGTCCAATTTTGGTTGAAGGAAGATTACTTTCTTTATAGAGTGAAATTGCTCGCTTACAGACTTTAAACTGATTTTTCTCCAGTGGCAAGGCGTGAATGATCGATTGTCAACAAGTTCCCATTTGAAGCTATGGTAAGGAATCGATTATTAGGGCGTTCGTTGCGAACACCCCGTTTATCTATCCTTTTCGATAAGTTTAAGCAACCGATCAATTGGATTGCATTTCGCAAAAAGGAACCAAGAGCATTCCAATTCTGCTAGGATTGTGCAACTCACATTCTTGGCAGCACCAGTACTGAAATCATGCAAAAAATTAAATTTACAAAGGTAATTTTTTTCATGAATTTATAGTTTATTGAGAGTAAAGATAAAACTTGTTTGCATGATCCGTTTACATTTGCAAGGAAACAAAGTTGCAGCATCTTAGCGACATTGGGATGCTCATGGTTCCTTTTTGCAAAACGCAATCCAACTGATGTATCGCAAGGCGCGCCACGCCATTGATAAATTCTCTCTTTGAAAACTAATGAACAACATGAGCAGAATTTAATATAAATGAACAGTAAAATAAAATCGAACATATTCCGGTGTTGCCAAGCTTGAACAAAATACTCGAATTTTCGCTGGTTTTTCGATATTTTGTCCTATATTCTTTGTTCACTTCTTCTTTTTAAATTATTTGAATGTATCTCTCGTGCAAAATAATACACTTTTGTAGAATATTTTAATGTCAACTTAGATATATACTAATTACTAGGGTATTTAGTTCAGAGAGGAAAAATTCATAAAATAGTGAGTTTTATCGAATCGTGCCAATAAACAACGTTTTGAAACAATCATGGAAAACTTTCTGCTAAAAAGTAATGAATAAAATGTACTCCTCAGACTGAATTCATTGAAACAAAACAAGACGCATTGCAATATTGCCAAAATTACGTACATTCATCGAATTTTGGGTTTATTTGACCATAATTATTCATCGTCTTATATTCAGTATACAATTTTATTTTATAATTCTGAGAAATTGGAGTTTAATAGAAAAAGTAACAATACCAAAGTGAAGAAGACGCCCAGGAAAATGCAATAAGGGGCTTAAAAAGGAACAAGGGCGCTCCAAATTACTGAGGACCTGTGAGAGGACAAGGAACTATGGCGGTTAGGCGTCGCGGGGCGCGAGAGACTGCTGTTAAAGCGGCTCTTATCTATATATGTAACAATACAATAGTTTGTCGTTACACTCTGTGCAATTCAGATTTTCCTAAGAAATGTTCATTTAGTCGGAAAACAAGAAACTTAGGACAAAAACCGCAAAAAGCGCCAATTTTGGTGTCTTTTTTTCAGTTTGCTGCTAGTCGCGCGTTTAATTTTGCCGTGAGCTGAAAGAATTTGACTCAGCTAGTAGAAAGTTTAACGAGTTTTAACTGTGGAAATAACCAATTTTGTCGTCTGATCAACTCCTGGCAAATCACTGGCCATAATCCGCCAAAAAGGCCTATTTTAAGCCATTTTTGCGAAATTTGGCAACATCTTGGTGACAATTTTTTTTATAAAATGGTCAAATTCGGATTCAGCGCCAAAAATTTTACAGGCAACCATGGAATTAATGCTACCCGGTGTTTTTGGAACACCTGTCCAAGGTGTTCCAAATTTTCTATCTGCCCGGACTCAAAAAGCGTCGTAGCTCCATAAAGCTGTTTACAAAAATGATGATATCTCGCGAACCAAAAGTTTCCCAGCGAGCTATAATATATCGATGGATGCGAAATCGAACGAACTATCGATTAGACAACTTTTCATTCAAATTTGAAGATAGCTTTTTTGGGTAGTTGCGGATTTGTAAAATTTCTCGAATTTAAAAATCGAAAAATTGGCAACAATGCATGTTCAAATTAATGCGACATCAAAAACATGGTCATATCCTAAAAGTGCGCAATT